>NW_027394704.1:0-14269 GCF_049309525.1 Garra rufa | reverse complement strand
AGTATATCAAAGTGCATGTCCATTTCTTCGAAATGAATTTAATGAAATGAAAATGGCATTCATCTTGCATCATTAAAGCTGTGGCAACAAAGGTAATGGTCTGGTTTAGGGCTGTGATCTTGCGGTATTATTGGCTACTCTGAGTGTCTTGGAAATACCACGTCTTAACATGAGAGTGTGTAGCAGAACCACAAATTGGTGTGATGATAGTCCAGTTCAACATTTCCTCCTGCCACCAAGCCTTTATCCCTCAAACCACCACCAATCCATTACACACACATTCATTTCAGCCTATACATACACTCAGGGGAGATGTTGTGGTCTTTGAAGTTGGGCATGAAGCATGCGGTCATGTCTTTTCCACACACAAGATGTCAACTTGACTTGTAGGAAATATTATAATTTCACATGATAGACTGTAATTCCATCACACAAAACTTAGCTAATGAACAGCTAAACTTCTTAGTGTAATATTATCTCTAATAAAAATATTATCCACATTTTTATGCTCCACCCTGTTGTGTGGAATAGTTTTTGAAAACTGTCGTTTCATTGCAGCTTCAAAGGGCACAAGACACAAGTCCAGCCGAGTAATAAGGGTCAAAATAACCTGTCATTTTCTTTAAAATATTTTTTTAATTTATGTACTTTTTAACCAAAAATTCTCTCTGGCACTAGCTCTGCAATGAAGTTCTAAACAAACAAACAACAACAAAAAGGAGTACACTTAGTAGAGCATGTTTTACAAGAAAATTCTATTTCACTTTTTCTACTTCAAAATTTGACATTTAATTCAATGTGTTACTTGCCATTTCTTTTTCATTAATTGTGAAAAATTGTTTCACAACAATAATTGTTGTAAACAATTAACCAGATTCATTGTTATTTTTGTATTATTTACTAATATAGTATTTCATAAGTTGTATTTTTATTTTCAGTAAGTTTTAGTAACTTTGTTACATGCTTGTCGTTTTTATTCGTTTTAAAATGAAAACATTTCTATTTAGCTATTAATTTTCATTTCGGTTTTAGTCATTTTAGTATTTAAACCTTATTTCAGTTCACCCAAGACAATATTTCTAAATAACATTGTTAAATTTAAATATTAGATGAAAAACTAAAACTTAAAAAACTTTAAAAATAAGTATATAGTCCCACAGTGACCCTTATGTAGGCAATTATTCTGAGCTCTAAAATGATTTCAACTAAAACCGAAATAAAACAAAAATAATAACAAAAAAAGTGGCAAAAGCACAAAAAATGACTAAAACTTATAACAGTTTTAGTAACAAAAATAAACATCTAGACAAAAAATATAATATTAATAAATACTATAACAGCAAATTAATAATAATAAAATAAGACAAAAGGTGTGGGTTTCATACTTTCATAATTCACTTCCAGAATAAAAATGTCCTGATAATTTACTCTCCCCCATGTCATCCAAGATGTACATGTCTTTCTTTCTTTCAAAGAAATTAAGGTTTTTGAGGAAAACAATCCAGGATTTTTCAATATAGTGGATTTCAATGGTGGCCAATGGTTTGAAGGTCCAAATTGCAGTTTTAATGCAGCTTCAAAGGGCGCTACATGATCCCAGCTGAGGAATAATGGTCTTATCTAGGGAAACGATTGGTCAACTTTCTGAATTTTTTTTAATTTATATACATTTTAACCCCAAATGCTCATCTTGCACTAGCTTGCACTTCACACATTACATAATCATGTTGGGAAAGTCATGCATGGTTAGTTCTTCGTCTGTGTATTTCAGTTTAAAAAGGTAGGGTAGGGCGAAAAACTCATTTTCAAAATTGTCATGAGTTTTTTTTTTTTTTTTTTTTAAAGCTTTAACTTTTTTTGGAGTTCACTTTGTAAACACTGGGTTGGTACTACCGCCTACATCATACGTGACCTTTCCAGCATGATTATATAATGTCGGGCCGGTGCAAGACGAACATTTGTGGTTAAAAAGTATATAATTTTGTTTTGTTTTTGTTTTAAGAAAATTACCAATTGTTTCATGAGTTAAGACCCTTATTCCTCAGATGGGATTGTGTAGAGCCCTTTAAAGCTGCATCAAACTGCAATTTGGACTTTCAAACTGTTGGCCACCACTGAAGTCCACTATATGGAGAAAAATCCTGGAATGTTTTACTCAAAACCTTACGTTCTTTTGCGACTGAAGAAAGAAAGACAAGAACATCTTGGATGACATGAGGGTGAGTAAAGCATTAGTATTGTTAAAAAGGCGAAAGGTCCACAAATACAGACATAAACACATAACTACATCCCAAAAATGGCAAGGGCAGTCATCCCATAACTAAACATCCGTTATCGCAATGTCTCATGCAGAGTTCTGGGAGATGTTGCTCGTCTTTGTTCTGGTGGGGTAACTTATGAGTGGGCTGCACTACAGGGGTTCTGGGAGGAAAGCAAGCTTTGATTTTGGTATCCAGATTGGGAGTGTTTACCATGCATTTCCCATGAGGAGGCTGGTCTCATCCCCTCTGGCCATTCTACTCTCAATAATGCTTACAATCTGGATAGCCACCACCACAATCATTTGATTTCTCCACTCTTTTGTGTGGGAGAGTGTTGTTCCCACACTGAACGGTACGTTTGTGGAAACAGGCTATGAGGGTTGGAGCCATGTTGCCGAAATGATAAAGGTCACACTGGGGAACTTCCTGTTTAAGGTCTTACTGTTTGCATGACATGGAGCGTTACTATCCTTTCAAACACGTACATATGGAAACTGTTAGCCAAAAATCGCAAGGGAAAGAAACTGGTTAGAAAAAGAAAGGTCCTTGTGAGCTCACCTCCTCATCCAAAAGATTTCATTAACACATTTTATTATGTCGTTCACACTAATGTGCGCATTCAGAAATTTTACATTGTCTGGGCAGATGCTCAAACTTCTGTGGATAACAATAAGAAGCTGGCAGCGGGTGGAAATATCTTATTGTAATCAAATTATTGGGAATAAAAAACAACAATGGCTATAATCATTTTGAATAATTTGAATATTAATTATGTGAAATAGTTATGCCTGTTCAATAAACTTGCCAAAGTGTATTGAATGGATTTGGCTCACGTTCATTCTTCATTGTAAAATAAAAAGGATTCTTTTTTTTCTATTATTCATGTCTGTAGAACAAACAGTGCAAGCTGCATTAACATTTAATACTCGGCTTACAGTCTTTCCAAGTAGGAAATATAGCAAACATGCACAACTAATGAATATTAAAATGGAAAATGAGGGATGTGCGTTAGTTTGACTTGATTTAGTTTAATGTGAGCTCATGACGAAGTAATGAGCTCTACAGATAAAAATGCATTCATTCCTGTGGGAGATGATTCAAAACTGAGAAGAATCTCTCCACTCTAAACTAAAGCTAATTAAACAGAATAAGATGAAAAGACTCACTTTTAGCTGAAATTTTCTATCAATTGAATTAACTATTTAAGATGTTGGTGTTTCTGTACCAATATTTTTCAAACGTCATGAGAAATACACTGAAATATTTAACACCTATCAAGATCTAACAAACTTTACATTACCAGTCAAAAGTTTTTGAACAGTAAGATTTTTAATGTTTTTTTTAAAAAGAATTCACTTCTGCCCACCAAGCCTGCATTTATTTGATCCAAAATACCACAAACACAGTAATATTGTGAAATATTTATACTATTTAAAATAACTTCTTTCTATTTGAATATATTTTAAAATCTAATTTATTTCTGTGACCAAAGCCAAATTTTCAGTATCACTACTCACATGATCCTTTAGAAATCATTCTAATATGCTGATTTGCTGTTCAAGAAACATATATTATTATTATCAATATATTTTGGGAAATAAATTATAGACATATTTAGCAAGGATGCTTTAAATTGATTAAAAGTGATGATAAAGACATTAATAATGTTACAAACAATTTCTATTTGAGATAAATGCTGTTCTTCTGAACTTTCTATTCATCAAAGAAACCTGAAAAAATTCTACTCAGCTGTTTTCAACATAACAATAATAATATATTATTATAATGATTTCTGAAGGATCATGTGACTGGAGTAATGATGCTAAAAATCAGCTTTGAAATCACAGAAATAAATTACATTTTAAAATATTCAAATAGAAAACAGTTATTTTAAATAATAAAAAATATTTTAAAATTTAACTGTTTTGCTGTACTTTGGATCAAATAAATGCAGGCTTAGTGATCGGAAGAGACTTCTTTAAAAAAAAAACACATTACAAATCTTACTGTTCAAAAACGTTTTACTATTAGTTTATCCAACATGTAAACTATAACATGTAAATGTCAAATCATGCTGGATAACATTGATCATCAGGTTTTGTGGAGTCAATGCCAGCTCAAATGTGTTTTGCCATTAACGGGGCAAAAAAAAATTATTTTTCCAAAAATTAAACTTTAGTTTTACTTCAACTGAAATTAGAATAAAATTTGTTTAAAAAAAAAAAATTATTCAAAATGTGTAAGGTCAGTAAAATTTAATTACTCTTATTCACCAGGGACATTTTAAACTGATCAAAAGTGACAGTAGAGACTTACATTGTTATAGAATATATTTCAAAACCAATACGAAATGTTTCTTGAACACCAAAACAGCATATTAGACTTAAAACAGAAACTAATTATCACTGTTTTTCACTGCAATTTTGATCAAATAAATACAGCTTTGGGGAGCACAAGAGAGCTCTTTCAAAAACTTGAATGGAAGCGTACAAAAAAGTGATGCTGGAATTCTGACTGCATCATGCACAAGATTAGCCATTTCATGTTCATGCATACAAATAAACAGACGTCATAACCTCAAAGTAACATATGTACCAGAAAACCAAATAATTGACATAACATGCACATGAAAATAAAAATGACTCATGGGTAATGAGAACTGAAGATGTTCCTGGTCAGAGCGCACGGCACGATCTCTTCTCACGCCCTCCCTCAGCTTCCCAAAAATACTCCAGGAAGCAGAGGGGTCACACTGGAGGGGTCGTAGAGGAGGAGGCCACAGAGAGCAACAGTGTGTATGTTTACAGATGTGTGTGTGTGTGTGTGTGTCTGTGTTTAGTAGAAGTGTATAAGAGAGAGGGCTTCATCTTCTCACTGTGTATTATTTTTAGTGCTTCCGCTTACAGGCTTCGAATCAAAAACAACACACTTCTACCTTCCACCCGCTGACAGATCAAACTACTTTCATATGAATATAACCAGATTAATATATCACATTCACATCACATTCACATTCAAAATACTAAATAAACACAGAACTATGCATGTATAAAGCCACCCAGATACAGTGAGGGAAAAAAATATTTGATCCCCTGCTGATTCTGTACGTTTGCCTACTGACAAAGAAATAATCAGTCTATAATTTTAATGGTAGGTTTATTTGAACAATGAGAGACAGAATAACAATAACAAAGAAATCCAGAAAAACACATTTAAAAAGTGAAATTAAGTGAAATAAGTGACCCCTTTGCAAAACATGACTGTTTTGGTGGCAAAACCCTTGTTGGCAATCACAGAGGTCAGACATTTCTAGTAGTTGGCCACCAGCTTTGCACACATCTCAGGAGGGATTTTGTCCCACTCCTCTTTGCAGATCCTCTCCAAGTCATTAAGGTTTTGAGGCTGATGTTTGGCAACTCAAAGCTTCAGCTCCCTCCACAGATTTTCTATGGAATTAAGGTCTGGAGATTCAGGACCTTAATGTGTTTTTTCTTGAGCCACTCACTCCGCCGTGTTTTGGGTGATTGCTGGAATAACCATCCACGACTCATTTTCAATGGTTCTCACCCAAGATTTGATGGTACATGGCCACGTCCATTGTCCCTTTGATGTGGAGCAGTTGTCCTGTCCCCTTAGCAGAAAAACAACCCCAAAGCATAATGTTTCCACCTCCATGTTTGACAGTGGGGATGGTGTTCTTGAGGTCATAGGCAGCATTCCTCTTCCTCCAAACATGGCGAGTTGAGTTGATACCAAAGAGCTCGATTTTGGTCTCATCTGACTACAACACTTTGACCCAGTTCTCCTCTGAATCATTCAGATGTTCACTGGCAAACTTCAGATGGGACTGTACATGTGCTTTCTTGAGCAGGGGGACCTTGCGAGTGCTGCAGGATTTCAGTCCTTCATGGCATAGTGTGTTACCAATTGTTTTCTTGGTGACTATGGTCCCAGCTGCCTTGAGATCATTGACAAGATCCTCCCTTGTAGTTCTGAGCTGATTCCTCACAGTTCTCATGATCAATGAAACTCCACAAGTTGAGATCTTGCAAGGAGCCCCATTCCAGCCTTGTGTAGGTCTACAGTCTAGTCCGTGACATCCTTGGGCAGCTCTTTGGTCTTGGCCATGGTGGAGAGTTTGGAATCTGATTGATTGATTGCTTCTGTGGACAGGTGTCTTTTATACAGGTAACAAGCTGAGATTAGGAGCACTCGCTTTAAGAGAGAGTTCTCCTAATCTCAGCTCATTAAGCCAGAAATCTTGCTGATTGATAGGGGATCAAATACTTATTTCACTCATTAAAATGCAAATCAATTTATAACTTTTTTTAAAATGTGTTTTCTGGATTTTTTTGTTGTTATTTGAACAGTCTTTCACTGTTCAAATAAACCTACCATTAAAATTCTAGACTGATCATTTCTTTGGCAAATATACAAAATCAGCAGGGGATCGAATCAAATTTTTTTCCTCACTGTACGATAAACCATGCACTGTTTACATATATGTTAAATTAGCATTATTGATAGTGCAATACGTTACAGAAGAGGATACAAGTCTCTCAGAATATACACAGCAGTTATACAAAGGAAGACGTTTGAGATAAAACTGATGTTAGTAACTCCATTAAAGCTTGAATTATAGTTTCCTGTTCCATCAAAGGGCCCCTACTATCTACTGAGAAGAACAATATTGTGACCCCTCTGCAAAATGCTCACAGTTTTTAGGTTTTTAGCTCGGTTAGTCCTCTTTAAAAGGACGGGTTCACCCGAAAATTAAAACTTTATCTTCATTTACTTATCCTCATCTCATTTTAAATCTTTATTTCTTCTGTGGAATACAAAACAAGATGTTTTGAAGAATGTTGTTGGTAACCAAACTATTTTTGTCCATACAATTGAAATCAGTGTGAACAGAAACTGTTCCACAGCAAAGAAAAAAGACAGGTTTGAAACAACAAGACAGAGAGTAAATGACAGAATTATTATTTTTGGGTGGACTAGCCTTTTAAGATTTCTCATAAACATATAATAAAAGATAGAAGAGACATTTGTGGCCCTTGTGGAAAAAAACGACATATATTTGTTTAGCTCATTAGTCAGTGATTTTTTTAGCATCAAAAGCCTGAGAAAGAAACGACCTGCCTCTATATTTGGACATGTTGTCCTTGACATAGCACAATCACGCTGTGTCTGAAATATATCTGCTGATACAGAGACATAAAACACTTCGGGAACCCAAGCTGGAGGAACATGGAATCAAACATGAGTTGTAATTCAGGCAAGAGGTTATATCTAATACATCCTTATAAGGAAAAGCTACAGTCCCCCTTTGAAATGACTTTCCACATGGGTCGCATGTTGTAGGGACATTGCGATGCTCTGACACTAGCAGGAATTCAAGGAATTGTTTGTTTAGAAAAGGATGGTGGAGCTCGGGAGAAATAAATAAGAAGATATGGCATTAATACCCTGGAGGAAACCTGTGTGTGTGTGTGTGGACAGAGGAAAAGGAGGGAACACTGCTTTGACTTAATCCCTTGTGATTGTGTGACATTTTTAGAGTTTGCTGGTTCTGCTTGCACTAGCTCCAACTAAATGGAAATAAAGCGATCTCCACACCACAACAGGCAGTAGATACAGAGAGTCAAGGTTAAAATAAATTAATATATAGACCTAATTTTAAATGTAAATAATATTTCACATTTTAGATTTTACTGCAATTTTGATCAAACACAGTTGAGATCTAAAGTTTACATACACCTTGCAGAAACAGCAAAATAAGGATCATACAAAATGCATGTTTTATTTAGTACTGACCTGAATAAGATATTTCACATAAAAGAGGTTTACATATAGTCCACAAGAGAAAATAATAGCTGAATTTATAAGAAGTTTACATACGCTTGATTCTTAATACTGTGTTGTTAGCTAAATGATCCACAGCAGTTTTTTTTTTAGTGATAGTTGTTCATGAGTCTCTTGTTTGCCCGCTGTTCTTCAGAAAAATCCTTTAGGTCCAACAAATTAGTTGGTTTTTCAGCATCTTTGTGTATTTGAACCCTTTCCAACAATGACTGTATGATTTTGAGATCTATCTTTTCACACTGAGGACAACTGAGAGACTCATATGCAACTATTAAAGAAGGTTAAAACGCTCACTGATGCTTCAAAAGGAAAAACTATGCATCAAGAGCCGGGGGTGAAAACTTTTGAACAGAATGCAGATGCGTACGTTTTTCTTACTTTGCCATTTAAAATTTAGTACTGCTCTTCAAAATCTACAGAAGATACTAGTTTCCTAGAAGACAAAATAAGTTAAATTTACCCTGATCTTCAAATGCTCTTAATGCATTGTGTTTCCTTCTGAAGCATCAGTGAACGTTTGAACCTTCTGTAATAGTTGCATATGAGTCCCTCAGTTGTCTTAAATGTGAAAAGATGGATCTCAAAATCATACAATCATTGTTGGAAAGAGTTCAAATACATAAAAAATGCTGAAAAACCAACAAATTTGTGGGACCTAAAGGATTTTTCTGAGAAACAGCGGGCAGTTTAACTGTTCAGGACTCATGAACAACTATCACTAAACAAAAAAAAAGGTAACACAGTATTAAGAATCAAGCTTACTTTATCTATGGTATTTAAAAGCTGCAGATGTTTCTAAAAACTCCTAAAAACATCTCTAGATTAATATTTACTTCTGGTATTTTGCTCCAAATGCTGCTCTGACTTATGATTTGTGGACAAGGAAATATGACTTGACAGACTCAGACAAGACTGTTATTTGCTTTGATAGGCCATCACTGTGTTTGGGGCTTGTATGGGTTAATGCATACAGTACATTCATCCTCAAGTCACAAAGCTTTAATGAATGTTGTGAACCACTAGTGCAAAAACAAGTCTATGATGGCAATCTACTCTGATTACCCACTTGTAATGGCTTAAATACCTTCGCTCGAGTAATTATGCTGCTGTGAAAGAGGCCATGGAGCAAAAGAAGTCTGAGAGAGTGCCTGTGAGAGCTTCCTAATAAATGCAGATGTGCCCACTGATGTGGGTTTAATGGTCCATGATGCAACACACAGCTGCAATGGCTACAACTGACCTCCCCTGTTTGATGGTGTATAGATAATCACAAGTCACACAGAAAGGGAGTTTTCTCATGGATTTTGCAGGTAGTTTGACAGACTAGAGAGAATTGATTATTTATAGGTGCAATGCTATGAATTATTCATGTACGTGCCAATCTGCTTGATCTCAAGGATGGGATGAAACGGTGGGTTCAACGTGAGGACAGTGATCTTGTATGTATGTAACTTTAATCAAACAGATAGGGATAAAATTGCGTAACAGCAGAGAAAACAATTGCAACATTGAAGTGTCACTTATTCAATAGCATCCTAGAAGTATTCACATTTTAATAGCCATTGTAAAGCTACGTTTGTATGTTTAGACAGTAAACTTGAAAAAAAAAGAACTTCTCCTGAACTCTCTAGGACATTTGTAAAGAGCAAATAATTACCATAAAATAAAGTTGAAGTCAAAAGTTTACATACACCTTGCAGAATCTGCAAAATGCTGATTATTTTACCAAATTCAGACGGATCGTACAAATGCTTGTTATTTTTTATTTAGTACTGCCTTGAATAAGATATTTGACATAAGATACATATATATTTACTATAGTCCACAGAAGAAAATAATAGTTGAATTTATAAAAAAATAACCCATTCAAAAGTTTACTCACTCACTTGATTCTTGCCTGTTCTTAAGAAAAATCCTTCAGGTCCCAGAAATTCTTCATCATTTTTTTTTTTTTTTTTGTTTAGCAATTTTGTGTATTTAAACTGCTTCCAACAATGACTGTATGATTTGAGATCCATCTTTTCACACTGAGGACAACTGAGGGACTTATATGCAACTATAACAGAAGGTTCAAATGCTCACTGATGCTTCAGAAGGAAACATTAAGATCAGGGGGTGAAAACTTTTGAACAGAATGAATGTGTACACTTTTCTTATTGCCTAAATATCATTTTTTTTTAAATTTAGTACTGCCCTTCAGAAGTTACAGAAGATACATGTTTCCCAGAAGACAAAATAAGTAAAATTTACCTTGATCTTCAAATTCAAAAGTTTTCACACCCAAGCTCTTAATGCATTGTTTTTCCTTCTGGAGCAACAGTGAGCATTTAAACCTTCTGTAGTTACACATGCGTCCCTCAGTTGTCTTAAGTGTAAAAAGATGGATCTCAAATTCATACAGTCATTGTTGGAAAGGGTAGAAATACAAATGCTGAAAAACCAACAAATTTGTGGGACTTAAAAGATTTAACTGTTCAGGACAAAAAAAGACACATCTGTGGATCATTCAGGTAACATTTAGAATTAAGAATCAAGTGTATGTCAACCTTTGAATGATTGATTATTTTCTCTTGAGGACTAGATGTAAATGTCTTTAATGTGAAATATCTTTTTAAGGTCAGTACTAAATAAAAACTACCATGATTTTTTTTATGATCCCTTTTATTTTGTTAAAATAATTAACATTTTGCAGATTCTGCAAGGTGTATGTAAACTTTTGACTTAAACTGTAAATGTGCATAAGAGATTTTAAAATATTTATGAACGGTAGTGTACATCTGTAAAACCATTGCCCATTTAACATACTTTTGTGAGACCGTAAGCGTGTTAAACTTCAGCCATGTGAAAGGTTGCTTTATTTGGAAGAAAAGCGTTGGGAGACGAGTATCCCAAAGGCCATTAAAACACTTACAAAGAATTATTATACTGCAGGACAAAGCAGCAAGCAAAGTAACAACAACCCGGGAATGTCAATGAACTCCTCTAGAACAGGCTAGCACAATAAATTCTGGCCTTGGAAGAGGGAGTTGAGGGTGAATGAACAAACTTATGGAGAATAAGAGTGAAGCACGGGAGCAGCATCAGTCAACACATTCCTGAATCCCCAGGTGACCCTGCTGGTCCGATGGGCAGGTGAGTAATGAGGTTACATGTCTGCATATGTAGGAATCACATTCAAAAGTGACTTACACAAACAGCGGCCTTAATGAGTTCACTAATGGAGGCAGGGTATACAGCGGTGTCAGCGGAGCTATCGGATCTTACACAAATACACAAACCTTTGGCCATACAGACCTGAGACAGGAGGTTCCAAAGGATAATAAGAAGTGCATGCTGGGAAGACCAACTGTGTATCTGTCAAGCTGAGGGGACAGAGGTCATCATCAGACCTGGAAGCTTCTAGCATTCTAGAATCAAACAGGGACAGTGCTATTTTGACCTGAATACAACGCTAAGTGAACACAGAGAGCCACTCCTGAATGCTGTTGAATAGAACATCTAATCTAAAATCAACTCTTTTAGGGATCCTTCAACAAAATCAACATGAGGAAATAATCATTACTAGAGCAAACAAAAGTAATGTAAAGCATGTGTATAGTAGTAATACATATCTCTATCAATATTAAATATTTTCTTTCCACTGATTAGAGATCTGCATTGGCTTTATTCAACAATAATCTGACTATCAGCCACACAAACCAATTGTAAACAATTGTAGTTATATAGATATTACAGATTATTTTAGTGGGGAAAAACAAGTATTTTATTGTATTAAAAAAATTATAGCTTATTAAAATAATAGTTGATGTTTTCTGCAGTCTTATTTTAGTATTGAGATAGAATTGAGATTTTGATTTAAGTTTTTTAAATACATTTTTTTTATTTGTTCATTTTAATTTTAGTCATTTTTGGTTCATTTTTAATTTTGTTTTAGTTTTTTTTTAGTTTTAGTCATTTTTAGTTTTCCATTTTAGTACATAAAGTACACAAAACCAATCATAAGTAGCATGGGTTTATTTGTAGCAATAGCCAAAAATGCACTGTATGGTTCAAAATGATCAATTTTATGCCAAAAATTATTAGGATATTAAGTAAAGACCATGTTCCATGAAGATATTTTGTAAATTTCCCACCGTAAATATATCAAAACTTATTTTTTGATTAGTAATATGCATTGCTAAGAACTTCATTTGGACAAATATTTTTTTTACGGTTTTAGCAGAAAAAAAACTCTGGTTTTCTGATCTCAAAGCATATTTGTATAGAAAATACAGCCGCAAAGTGCAATGTCAGATTTATATATTTGCTTCAAAAATAGCAATTCATTTATATGAACATGGTTTATGAAAACCTGTCCCATATTTCTGAAGAGGAAGAAGCCAGTCTCACAAAACAAAATTTATTTCAGTTCATTAATCATTCAAATGTTATATATATCTCTGCAGTAAAATTAAGCTATGAAACATATTTTGGTAAAATTCTGTTTCAATAACTGTACACTCACTAAAGAGAGTAAAACACCACCTCATAAATATAAATGAAGTCTGAAATCATTTAACAGATGAACAAACACTATTTCAAAGATCTCACTCCAAATAAAATAGTCAGTGTAATACACAGAGCATGAAGATGTAAAAGTACATCTGTTTCTTGATTTAAGCGCATTATAAATAAGAGCTCCACAATTAAAAACAGTGAAATGAATATGATCTTCTTGGGAAACCATCTCAAGGTCTCATCTCACTTGCAACGTGATTGATTCTCATCTTTATGGGGTTTGTTTTGGTGCTTGGTAAGATACTTGAAACCTTGCTTTGCTGTTGAGCATGAAATGCTGTGCGGTTTAAAGGCCATTTTGATTTCATAAAAAGACGTTTGTTTAAAGGATCAAGAGGATTTCTAGAATCATGGTGACTAATCTCAGTCTGCACAGCTCTTGTAAACAGATACTAAGGCGTTTTATTTCAGTTCGAAGTTTGCTGATGAGTCACATTGATGATTGTACTGTAATTTTTCAAGGGTTTTTAAAGTCGTAGCTATAGGTTAGATGGAAACTAACATCTAATTGACAGTCAAAAGTAAGGAAACTCCTACTCGCCCTTAATTCTTAGTGCAGTGCCTTGTGAAAGTATTCATACCCCTTAATTCTTTTTTTTATGTTTTGTTATGTTACCTTATGTTAAAGTGCTTTTCCACTTCTCCTTTGCCATTATGGTGTATGCAGTGTAGATTGATGTAAAAAAAAGTAAGGAGTTCAACATAAGGCAGTAACGTAAAATGTGGGGGGGGAAAAAAGAAAAGGCACTGTATTACCACTTTTAAAATAACAGTACAGTCAAAACTATGAATTACAATAAATTTCTTAACATTGTTATACAAAAAAGGAAAATATGTCACTTGCGAATTGCTCTTTGATATCCATGATTTCAAGGGTGTCTTGTTCTCTAGCAAACCCACTGAGAGTGACTCAAAGTAAAATATGGCGGTTCAAAGAGTCTTGTGTAAATCAAATAAATTACAGTGAGCCTTGAGTGCTGGGAGTGCCTGAGATGTCTCTTTGACACTTTCAGCCTCTGTGTGTGAGTGCGCTGTGCTATCAAGAGAGAAAAAGAGTAAGACAGGACGACAAATACGTGAGAAAGTGAGAGTGCAAGAGATAAAGCAGAAGTGTATGAGTGACTGTTGATGAGGGACAGCTTCCCACTTCCCAACAAGCCTTTCCAGCAAAGCTCCAATCAGAAGCATTGCTATGATAATCTGCTCCAGATGTTGACCTGCATGTGAAGACCTTGCTGCAGGCATCTCGAGCTGCCGTCATAGACTACCAACACATTTACACTCACCAGGGGTCATTCTCAGCGAGTATGGAAATCTGGAGTTCTGTGATTTAAAGTGTCAAGTGAAAGAAAGAGTTTTATTAACTTTCCTGTTATTAAAGTAACATATCTGCCTAAAAGGTTTAAGGAACTCTATATGGAAAAAGGAAGTAGCGTATCAGAGAACTGTCAAAGATTTTAATTTCAGATTAAAGTTTCAAACTGTAACTTTTGCACCGCTACTGTTAAAGATCAGGTCATATGGGTTTTCGAAAAATGTCTTTTTTGCAGTTTGTGACATAGCTATCCTTTAATGTAAACAGTCTG
>NW_027394703.1:0-14282 GCF_049309525.1 Garra rufa | reverse complement strand
GAACCTCTCTAGATAAACATGGGTTTACTTTGCAAGTTCATTTGTGCGAGATTAATCGCTTGGAACCATCACAAGTGAACTATGAAGTTTTATGACATTAATAAACATACAGAAGAAGCCTGTGGTAGCTTCCCTACGGACCCAGCAGGCTGCTTACATAACCAACAACACAGATCTCAACATTCAAAACCGCTTAGACGCTAAATTTATCAATCTATCATAGTTGTTAAAGCGCCCACGCACGCAGCTAAAACAAATTAAAGGATCCCAATCATATCGATCCATCATTTCCTCTCTGTTCAGATTGAGCAAATTAGCTCATGGGCTAACTGGCTAACATGCGATTATACATTTACAAAACTAGACCAGCACAAAACGCAAGTCAAAGCAATAAGAAAGAAAATATATTCCGGTGCTCACATACCACTAGCCACGTTTAGAAATACCTTAAACCCGTGCTAGATTTACCTGTAAGCTCATACCAGTTCACAAAGACGAGTGCGTGTTTCCTTTGTTTCTGATCCGCTGCTCTTTCTCACTGAAGGCAAACAAGCATCATGGCGGCCGTGAGAGTTTCAGGGCGCGATAAGAAGCGCTCCACTCATTGGCTGTCCCTGAAACGAGCGATTTGATTGGTCCGCTTGTGCGCTCGACGCCTCCACACTGTTTACGCCAGCGAGGCAGGCCAAAAATGGGAGTCACAAAAATAGGTCAATTTTGCGGATGTTGACGAGTAAAGCAAAGATGCATTTTTTTAAAATAAACGCGATATAGATAATTATGGTATGATAATAGCAATAACAACTGCATTTTAAAAACACGTTAAGTAAATGGGAGGCGTGTTTTGTTGTATAAACACGTTAAAAATTAGAAATTATATGGCGACTGAAATATTAAAGATTGTCCTCCTTTGCTTTTTATTGCTCCGACGTTTCTTTGAACTTAAAAATCAGATGACATGAAAATACGCGAATCATTTAATTTGTATTGTTGATATGAGATCTATGTATTAGATCATTTCCTAATAGACTATATCAACCACATAGAATAATATGTGGGTAAAAAAACTGTAATTTCGGTTTGCTCTCTAAATATACAGGCAATGAGTCTTTAAAGGCTTTCATGGTTTTAAGAAAATAAAATGCAATTTGTTATAATTAAAACCGATTAAAACCCGTTTATGAGATGCAGTAAATTTGACTCGACACTGGATGGCATTATAGAGCTTTACACTCACATCTCTGATCTGTTTAAAATTGAATACTAGCTTACTGAATACCACGTACTGTATACACTGTAAACAACCGGGTTTTATATACTTATTTAGCTGTAGACGATAAAAAACAGACTAGCATGTATTCTGCATTGTTGTCACATGGCCTCAAGTTTTTAATTCAGTAAGTGGCACGTAGTTAGTCCTGTAAATAGTAAATAGTTTTATTTTGCATTTTAATCCTGTTTTGTGTACAAATCTCTAGACATTTTGCAGAGAATGAGTTCAGAAACTTGATATAGAAGGTCACGTCGAGCATGTGGTATTTTAAGATACAATATTTCATAATTTTGCTTTTATCAGCTGTTTGGAATGTCATTTTGATAGCACCCATTCACTACAGAGGATCCAGTGGTGAGCAAGTGATGTAATGCTAAATTTTAAGTATGTTCCAGTGAGGAGACAAACTTATCAACATCTTAGATGGCCTGGGGTGAGTAAATAGATATTCTATGGATACAGAACATTGCATAACTTTTGTCCTTAGACATTTAATTGTGGTATTATATAGTAATTGAGTAATATTGGAATTTATTTGAGTTTTTTTAAGCTGTGATGCATATCGGATTGTTTTCATATTTTCATAAATCACAATTCTATCAGATACTAAGGTTAAAGAACTTAAGTGGAAGTATCTATAATTAATGAATTCATAAACCACAAACATAGAAAAAACTACAGGTATCCCAGACACATCTTTTCGTGCATTAATTATATCAGACACAGGCCATGTAAAGGATATATGCTAATGAATTTACATAATACCTAACCCGGTTCACCACTGACATGTAAAAGGAATACAGCCTTTTCAATAAACTGTGCTTGAAATGTGGGATGTAAAGATTTGGTGACAACACTGAAACTGTCAAGCGATAATCCTGCCATAAGCGCAAACACACTCCCACCTGCTGAGGGCTAAATATAGTTTCATCCCTGACATCTTCCACATCATGATACACGTAACTAGGGCTAAACCTTTCATGATACATCAATAGGTCTGAGAGCCTGAGGTCAGGCTGAGGCCTTAAAGAAACCTTGACGTTATACAGAAATCACATTCAGGATATTAAAGATAACAAAGCACAAGCAAAACAAAATGAATATGCCAGCATTACCACTTTGATTTAATACTTTTGTGTAAATCAAACAATTTAAGTTAAATTCTGGGATTAAAGTCTTTCTAAATCATTCATACAAACATTACAGAAGAATTACGTCTAATTTCCACAACATCACAAACCCCATAAACCCCAGCTCCTTAGTCTTGCTAAGGGTAATTACAAAGCTAGCATGTAATGCATCCTAAATTCACACAATTAAACAATGTTTTCACGCTCTTTGCATAATTTGAGAAAATTATAGCTTGATTGCAAATGACACACAGTATAATTTCTTTCAAGTCATATTAACCTTGGGTTTCCTTTGTTTTCTTCACACATCACAAGTCTCACGTTTCATCTCAAGCACTTTAATAACATACTTGTCTCCTTGGTAACCAAAAAAAGTAATCAGGGTGATGAAATTATGAATTTATGAAATTCTAGCAGTTATTTTTACATTTATGCATTTTAAATAGGCTATTGTACATTTACACAATACATATTAAAATGTATATTGTCTGTTGCACTCAGATTGATTAGATTTATAGTTTTACACTTGTAAACATGTATATGTTTATGATTAATTTTCACATTTTATTGAAAGTCTGAGTCTATGAAAATCTACACATAAAACATAGCAAATATAAAATACATGATAAAAAGTTTCCAAGGCAGTTTTAATGTGATTTTTTATATAACAAAAAGTTCAACAGTTCTATAAATCAAAACAAATCAGAGATGTAAACATTTCTTTATCATCCACATGTGCCTAATTGAATCCACATCATCCAATTAGCACCTACATGAATTTCAACACATCATTTTAAGCAGCATCCTCATTTAGCAGCGTGCGCATTGAAATCTGACAGATGCTTTTGCCGCATTCACTTATCTGAGCATTGCAAGGGTTGCGCTTGTCAAATGTTCTATCATCTTGTGTTTCTCAATCATCTCGCTCCCACTTCCGCTGACTGTGCAGATGTGTGCCAGAAAGCTCTCCAATGCAGTGACTTAACGCTTTGAACTGTAGGATTCATTTAAATGACTATGATTGAGACATCCCTGCCAAAAGCTATTGAATGGCTTTCAATAGCATGCAAGTGTCAGCATTATTAGCTCTTTCAAGAAACCGAACGCCTCGGGTTATATAAATCAAACACTTGATAATTATCTCAGCTCAGTAGGAAAGAGTCTGGTAATGTCATCATTTCCCATCTCTAATGAGAAGGGACTGAAGGTCAAGGGAGAAAGGAAAGGTTGGAATCGAAAAAAGAATGAAATCTTTCATCATGTGCTTGAAGTGATGCTCATAGTATGGATGTGGCATATAGCTGGCCTGTCTCTTTACTCATCAAGTTGCCAGCCATGTCATATTTCGTATTCACTTTTGATTTATTTTCATCAGTCGATGACAGCTGTATTCTATAGTCTTTGGTAATATAGAGAACTTGTTTAAATACACTTGACAAGTTCAAATGGAGTCTTATGTTGACTTTATGTTACTAAGCCTGTTGTGGGTTGTTCTGCACACAAACTTAGTAGATAAAAAAAATCAACAAACAGTGCCATATAACGAGTACAATAAACAGAATAAAGCAAATAAGGTGATTAATTATCTTTTACTCTCCTTGTTTGAAATGAAGAGGATTAAGCATCTCTTGTTTGTACAGTAATTGGCTTATTGAATTCTGAAGACACATTCTCTAATGTGTAAATTTCGAATGTCTCTAATCTCTTTCATCAATTGTTTTGATGAAATGATACGTGAGTGACTTTTTGCATTGAACATCACTAGTCAGTAAATCCCCTATGTCAATTTTTATTCATTATCACCAGGACTGTCAATCGATTAAAAATTGTAATCAAATTAATTACATGATGTGTTGATTAATTAAACTAATTAATCACAAAATAAATTTGACTGTGAAAATACCCACAAAAAAATTATTTAAAGCTATTTTTGTGTTAAATGAGAAAGTATCAAGTAGACATTAACAATTGTAGCTTTACAAATAAATATTTAATTTAATTTAACATAACATTTATTATACATAAACATTTAGGCTACAATGGCCTAACAAACTATAGAACTTAAAAGAAGGTAATTTAAGAAACATCTGAGTATTTTTTGCTCATACAATGAAAGTCATTGGTATCCAAAACAGCTTTGTTACAATAGTCTTCAAAATGCCTTATTGTCACGGGTGAGTGAGGGAGGTCTAGGTCCAAATGCAGGGAAGGAGTTTTAATATAAATAAACAAACAAAACACAAACAAAAGACCAACACGGCACAACACAACTTGAATATAATATAAAAAATAAACAGAACTGAAACACGGTCAAGATCAGGATCCGGGAACACACAGACAGACTTGAAGACACACGAAGACATAAGACAATGCAGACATGAATGCGGAGTGAGCAGTAAGAGTTCTTATAGTCCAAATGATAATAGTGAGCAGGTGTGAGTGTAATCAGTGCTAATGACAAGACAGGAGTGAACAATCAGGGAAGTGCAGTGCAAGGGGAACAGCGACCTCAGGTGGCTGAGGGAAACCCCACAGCCCAGATCATGACAGTACCCCTTCCCTACGGAACGGCTCCCAGACGTTCCATAAGTCTGGAGGGAGGAGGAATGGGGGAAGGCGAATCAGGGGGAGGGATGGCGGGCCAGGCCCGTGCAGCGGAGTCACGTGAGCGGACCTCACCGCCAGAGGAACGCGAGCTGGCCTCGCTGCCAGAGGAACGTGAGCGGACGCCGCCGCCAGAGGAACGTGAGCTGGCCTCGCCGCCAGAGGAACGTGAGCGGACGCCGCCGCCAGAGGAACGTGAGCTGGCCTCGCCGCCAGAGGACCGTCAGCGGACTCCGCCGCCAGAGGAACGTGAGCTGGCCTCGCCGCCAGTGGAACGTGAGCGGACGCCGCCGCCTGAGGAACGTGAGCTGGCCTCGCCGCCAGAGGAACGTGAGCTGGCCTCGCCGCCAGAGGAACGTGAGCTGGCCTCGCCGCCAGAGGTACATCAGCGGACACCGCCGCCAGAGGAACGCGAGCTGGCCTCGCCGCCAGAGGAACATCAGCGGTCACCGCCACGTCCGGAACAGAGAGAGCGGTCACCGCCGCGTCCGGAAAAGAGAGAGCGGTCACCGCCGCGTCCGGAACAGAGAGAGCGGTCTCTGCCGCGTCAGGAACAGAGAGAGCGGTCTCCGCCGCGTCCGGAAAAGAGAGAGCGGTCACCGCCGCGTCAGGAACAGAGAGAGCGGTCTCCGCCGCGTCCGGAAAAGAGAGAGCGGTCACCGCCGAGTCCGGAACAGAGAGAGCGGTCACGACCGCGTCAGGAACAGAGAGAGCGGTCACGGCCGCGTCAGGAACAGAGAGAGCGGTCTCCGCCGCGTCCGGAAAAGAGAGAGCGGTCTCCCCCGCGTCAGGAACAGAGAGAGCGGTCTCCGCCGCGTCCGGAACAGAGAGAGCGGTCACCGCCGCGTCAGGAACAGAGAGAGCGGTCTCCGCCGCGTCCGGAAAAGAGAGAGCGGTCTCCGCCGCGTCCGGAAAAGAGAGAGCGGTCACCGCCGCGTCCGGAACAGATAGAGCGGTCACCGCCGCGTCCGGAAAAGAGAGAGCGGTCACCGCCGCGTCAGGAACAGAGAGAGCGGTCACCGCCGCGTCCGGAACAGAGAGAGCGGTCACCGCCGCGTCAGGAACAGAGAGAGCGGTCACCGCCACGTCCGGAACAGAGAGAGCGGTCACCGCCGCGTCCGGAACAGAGAGCGCAGTCGTCTCCACCCCCACCGCAAAGCAGGGGCGCTTCCGCATAGCCTCGGCGATACGAGCATCCACCGCCAGGCAGGCGTAGATGTACTCAAACCTTGCGGCCGACGCCGCCTTGAAAGACATCCCCTCCGTCTTGGGAGCAGAGGGAATGGTCGCCGCCCCCAAGCGGGGGACTGCCGCCTCAAAAAAAAATTTCTTCCCCGCTGGACCCATTTGTGATGTCTGCATTCAATCACGGGTGAGTGAGGGAGGTCTGGGTCCAAATGCAGGGAAGGAGTTTTAATATAAATAAACAAACAAAACACAAACAAAAGGCCAACACGGCACAACACAACTTGAATATAATATAAAAATAAACAGAACTGAAACACGGTCAAGATCAGGATCCGGGAACAAACAGACAGACTTGAAGACACACGAAGACATAAGACAATGCAGACATGAATGCGGAGTGAGCAGTAAGAGTTCTTATAGTCCAAATGATAATAGTGAGCAGGTGTGAGTGTAATCAGTGCTAATGACAAGACAGGAGTGAACAATCAGGGAAGTGCAGTGCAAGGGGAACAGCGACCTCAGGTGGCTGAGGGAAACCCCACAGCCCAGATCATGACACTTATTCTATGTTCCACAAAAAAAAAGGTTTAAATTTCAAACTTTGAAATGACATGAGGGTCATTGTAAATGATGACAGAATTACATTTTTTAGGTAAACTATGCCTTTAATGTTTATTATTATTATTATTAGCCTCTTATTTAATGAATAATTATACTAAATCAGCCAGCAATCTCCACAAACCGTAAGTCATAGGGACTTGAAACTTGGAGGGATGGTAGTACTCACACTGTCTACAACATCACCAAGGCTCACCCCAATCGGCCTGGATGGGGCGCTACAGTGATCAAAAGTACAAAATCGCTCATAACTCCTACCCAGACTTAGTCCTGGAGAGCCGATGTCCTGCAGAGTTTATCTCCATCTTGCCTCAACACACCTGCCTGGAAGTTTCCAGCATGCCTAGTAAGAGCTTGATTAGCTGGTTCAGGTGTGTCTAATTGGGGTTGGAGCTAAACTCTGCAGGACACCAGCCCTCTAGGACCAAGTGTGGGCACCCCTGTCCTAAACCGTTCATTGCAGGCTCAAATGTCTTATGTTGTTGGATTCCTTGGCTCACGGCAGACAAAATGTCTTGCAAGTCTTGCATTCTTCCGATTTGTGCCGACATCTACATTTACTAAAATGGCTACAACTTTTGAACCGAATGAGATATCTTTGCCAAACTCACAATGTGTATGTAAGAGCTGAATCTAAGGTCACATGAGAAAAGTTGCAGAGCTTGGCCATTGGTGGCACTATAAAAGGGGGAAAAAAAAACATAACAACAGTGATAACTACGCAACTGTTTTCCTATCAACATGAAAACTGCTATAAGGACATTTGCATACCTCAAAAAACATGGCCGCCATAGGCCTGATGAATTTTGAGCACCTGTTAGACAAAGTTAACGGAGGTAAATTAGAACGAACATTGGTGGGCCTGTTTGACTCATGGCCCTAAAGGTCTGTGAAAAATTTGACAGAAATCAGCCCCTGGGGGGCGATCACATTTTTCAATGACGTAGTGTTGAAATTTACCCTTTAGGAAGCTATAACTGGGTTGTTTAGAATAGGGGCCTGTCCAAATATTCCCTAAAAGCTGTAAAGCCTAAACGAAAACTCAAAACTTCATGAAACTTAATGAGCACATGTGACAGGTGATTCTAAACAAGCAAAAAACAAAAAAAAAAGCTTGTCGCATCATACCCAAACGGACATGAGGCTGAAAAGGTACTTCAGTGCTAAGTACTGAGTTAAGGGTATGAATACTTATGCAATGTACTTATTTCAGTTTTATTTAGTAAGGACAACATTACAATATCATTATCATTAAATGTCAGGACAATATTTTTGTTACTTTATTGGAAGATTTTTCCACTATTATCACAACAATGCAAGTGAGAATGTTGCTTGCTCAAGTAAATGTGAGAGATCAGGGTTTGTTTTTCTTTTTGCCCTCTCTTAGTTTCTCTTTTAAAACCAAGAACCTAGACTGTAAGTCAAATGCGAACAAAGAAAACGCCTGTGGATCTGAATCACGAAAAGAGTGGGCCCTGAGGGATCCCTTCAAGCTGGGAATTTGTCACAGCGGCTACATTTTGACCTTTGACATGAAACTGTGACAGCCCTGATCGTCCAGATTTTCTTTTCTGCATTTCATTTAATAACTCAAGGTAAACAAGGTTGTTTTTTTCTTTGTTGTGTCTCCCTGTTCAATTCTCACACTCACACCCCCACATTCTCACCTCCGATGAGCACGCCTCTAGCAATAAGAGCAATGTTATAATTACATTTACCTCTTTGCATAACAACGTGAATGGCCTAGTATGTCTACGAGCTATATTGAGGAATGCAGGCATACTGGTAGAGAAACAGCATGGGTCAATAAATGTATTACATTAGATATTAAAGGGATAGTTCACCCAAAAATTCAAATTATGTTATTAATTACTTACATGTCGTTCCAAACCTGTATGATCTTCGTTCATCTTTGGAACATAAATGATGATATTTTTGATGAAATCCGACCCTGACCCTGCATAGACAGCAACACAACTACTAAGTTCAAGGCCCAGAAAGGTAGTAAGGACCTTGTTAAATAAAGTTATTTTTGTCTTCTCTGCGCACAAAAAGTATTCTCATAGCTTTATAAAATTATCACTGATGTAACACACTATTTTAATGATGTCCTTACTACCTTTCTGGAACTTGAACGGCTTTCGGATTTCATCAAAAATATCTTAATTTGTGTTCCAAAGACGAACAAAGGTCTCATGGGTTTGGAACGACATAAGGGTAAGTTTTTATTACAGAATTTTTATTTTTGGGTGAACTATCTCTTTAAACACAGAAAATAGTGGTTGTTGCATTTAGCCTTTTCCAGCATCTGTAGGGTCTCTCATGTCATGTGAAATTGCAGTTTATTTGCTGTCTGCAGTTTTGTGTCCAGTTTTCACATAATGAGAGAACACATATACCATGACACCACGGCCCTGCTACCCATGATAAATGTCCCCCTGAAGCTCCACACCATGAAAAATCCCAACTAACATGCCCCATTACTCTTCTTCTGGACCTTGTCGGACAAATTGAGTGACGGACTGACACAGTCAAGATGCCACATGGATGCATAGTTGATTAAATATGGGCTACCCGAGCATGTAATGCATTCTTGGGGCATGACTCCTGCCATGGGTTTACTTCATCTTGTAACACATGGCCAAGACCTCAAATCACTGAGTCTGAAAGGACAGGTCCTGCTTCAGATCAAATAGCCATTACTCACGCTTTCACACACCAGCTCACCTTTGGAAATGACTTTGGCTTTTTTTCATGAACTGAAATTTTAAAGGCCTAAAACTTTGGTTTATCGTTCATGCCATAACTTCTAGGCGGCTTTTCCAACCTCTTATCAATGTAAATCTATTGATAGACACTTGTGTAGCAATCCAACACAGTTAGGAGTGAAATAGCTCATAAAAAACATCAAGTACAAACTTAAATGTTATCAACATCCATCTAGTGCTTCTATGAAATGCATTTGTCTATATACAGTGGGGGTCCTAATTATTAGAACACTAGTATTTTCACCAGCTAAAAAGTCTGTTTTTTTTATCCTTTTCTGTAGTGTGTCAGTAGGAAATATTAGTTTACATTTCCAAACATTAATTTTGCCATTAATTGTAATAATCCAGTGAGAGTTTGCACAAGGAGTCTGACAACAGCCAATGGCCCACCCTGAGATCTGATCTCATTATCATCCAGTCTGTCTGGAATGACATGAAGAAACAGAACAAACTGATACAGACTAAATCCAGAAGAACTGTGGCAACATCTCCAAGATGCTTCAAGAAACCTACCTGCAAAGCTATAGTACTGTTAAAAGTTTTAGGCACTTGTGTAAAAATGCTGTAAAATGTTGCCCTAGGTGTACTTGCACATTGCAGTTTTTCAGGTAGCTTTGCAGGTACAGAGAGGGAAAAAAATATTTCATCCCCTGCTGATTTTGTACGTTTGCCCACTGACAAAGAAATGGTCAGTCTATAATTTTAGTATGTTTATTTGAACAGTGAACAGACAGAATAACAACAACAACAACAACAACAAAATCCAGAAAACGCACTTCAATTTAATGAGTGTAATAAGTATTTGATCCCCTATTTAGAAAGGTTTCTGGCTCCCAGGTGTCTTTTTTACAGGTAACAAGCTGAGATTAGGAGCACTGCCTTTAAGGGAGTGCTCCTAATCTCAGTTTGTTACCTGTATAAAAGTCATTTGTCCACAGAAGCAATCAATCTATCAGATTCTAAACTCTCCACCATGACCTACACAAGGCTGGAATGGGCTACAAGACCATCGCCAAGCAGCTTGTTGGGAAGGTGAAAACAGTTGGTGTGATTATTCGCGAATAAAAGAAACACAAAATAACTGTCAATCTCCCTGAGTCTGGGGCTGCATTTAAGATCTCACCTCGTGGAGTTTCAACGATCATGAGAACGGTGAGGAATCAGCTCAGAACTACACCGGAGGATCTTGTCAATAATCTCAAGGCAGCTGGGACCATAGTTACCAAGAAAACAATTGGTAACACCCCTGCTCAAGGAAGCGCATGTACAGGCCCGTCTGAAGTTTTCCAGTGAACAATAATTCAGAACTGGGTGAAAGTGTTGTGGTCAGATAAGACCAAAATCAAGCTCTTTGGCCTCAACTCGCCGTGTTTGGAGGACGAGGAATGCTGCCTATGACCCCAAGAACACCATCCCTACCGTCAAACATGGAGGTGGAAACATTGTGCTTTGGAGGTATTTTTCTGCAAAAAGAACAGGACAACTGCACCACATCAAAGGGACAATGTACCGTCAATTCTTGGGTGAGAAGCCAGGGCATTAAAAATGGGTCATGGATGGGTATTCCAGCATGGCCAAGGCAACAAAGGAGTGGCTCAAGAAGAAGCACATTAAGGCCCATAGAAAATCTGTGGAGGGAGCTGAAGGTTTGAGATGCCAAACGTCAGCCTCTAAACCTTAATGACTTGGAGAAGATCTGCAAAGAGTGGGACAAAATCCCTCCTGAGATGTGTGCAAAGGTGATGGCCAACTTCAAGAAACATCTGACCTCTGTGATTGCCAACAAGTTTTGTCACCAGGCAAGTACATGTTGTACCATGTTTTGCGAAGGGGCCAAATAATTATTTCACTCATTAAAATGCAAATCAATTTATAACTTTTTTGAAATGTGTTTTTCTGGATTTTGTTTTTTGTCTCTCACTGTTCAAATAAACCTAGCATTCAATTTATAGACTGAGCAGGGGATCAAATAATTTTTTCCCTTACTGTAGGTCTCTTGAAGCATTGAAGATGTTGCCATGGTATGTATATATATTCAATGAAAAAAGTGTTACTCTAAAAATATGCATCAAGTAGTAACATCTAAATTAATTGTATCAAATGATCAATTTTAATGAGGAAAAAGTGACAAAAAATGACCCCCTCCCTTCCCCCCGGTCATTATTTGAGAACAGTTATAGATCATTTCTTTGACTTGGACGCAGATATGAAGACAGTGATCAATCCCAACAGCACTTCAGGGGATGACAATTAACGCAAAGGATCAACTAAATCATGGTTTGATGGAACTGCTATATATCAAAATGTTTTCTCCCCCTTTGAAGCTTTAAGGGCAAAAACCAAAGAAGGTTGGAGCGGAAACCAGTTCAAGGCAGTGTTTTGTAAAACCCTGTGTTGGATCTGTTTTCCTCCAGCCGCGTGTGCCGATGGCGTCATAGAATGCTACAGCTGTGATGCTGGTAAACCCACCAAGTCATTACACACACTAAGGGAGTTCAGCGTCCCTGAGTTCATAAACCATCATAACCCACTGACCATGGGGATATTCCACAGAAAACTGTGTTCGCCTATATGAGTGCATGCATGTGAGCCAGTATGTAGACAAAGAGCAAGACATGTGCACAGTTGCCACACATCTGAGCTTGTCAAAGAAAGCAGCAGGAATTACACATCTGTTAGACTGCGATATAAATGCTGACACTGACTCCTGTGAACAAAACAACCAAATAAGAACAACAGATCCCAGCGCAATCTACTCATTAAACTGTGAACCTCCAGTATTAATTTCTGTGTATTTAAGCACAAAGTATATTGTAATATTGCATAATATTGACCCCTTACAATTAAGAGGGCTCAACTGAATTTGTAAATACATCAATCAGCACTTTGGAGCCAGAACATTTGCCCTGAAAGGGCCATAAAGAGAGAACAGCTGATTGCCCAGCAAACATCTAATGTGAGTCCACTGCTAATATTGGTAATGGAGCATTCAGAGCACCACATAATGTCTTTTCAATGTGCGTGAGCTGCCTATTGAGGCAATAATTTAGGGCATCATAGGTGTTACAAAACCGCATCTTAATTATACATGTTCTAAAAGAGCCAATCCATTCAAATATGAAGAATTTTCTTTTTTAATTGAACATTCACTCTAAAAAAATGCTGGGTTCAAAACAACCCAGCACTGGGTGAAATATGGACAAACCTAGGGACAGAGTTGTTCTGACCCAGCGGTTGGGTTAAATGTTTAACCTAGCCTTCTGAGTAATTTTTATTTAACCAGCCTACTGTTTAGACATTTTAACATTTCTTTCTTAAAAGTTGAATAAATGATACTTAAATAATATATATATTTTAAATTGCTTACTAATAAATGTTCACCTTTTGATTATTGCTGATGCCTCTAGTACACTCTAAAAAAATGCTGAGTTATTTGGCAACCCAGCGTTGGGTTATTATAGGACAGAACACATGCTGGGTTATTTTATTTAAGTCAACTATTGTTTAAAAATAATATTGCTGGCTTAAAATAGACTCAGCTATGGGCTCACCCAACTAAAAATCACACAGAATTATAAAGGCAACATCAATAATCAAATTATGAACATTTATTATTAAGCAAGAACTCCCATGGACAAAAATATAAGACAAATTGAAGTTAAAATAATATAATTTACAGTGAAGCAAAGACTTTGTAAATGAAATAAAATGTATACAATCCTTTTTGTATACAATCCAGCCTATTTTGAGTTTATTTTAAGCTATTTTTACAATAGCTGAGTTAAATAAAACTACCCAGAAAGTTAGGTTAAACATTTAACCTAACTGCTGGGTCAAAACAACTAAGTCGCTGGATTTGTCCATTTTCATTTTTAGAGTGTTACATTTAACCCAATAAAGCCTACTGTATTATGATCGAAATGCAAATTTTTAAGGCCTCTAAATTATTAACAAGATCAAAACTTTGCTGAAAAAACAATCTACTGCATGCATTGCATCATCTGATTGATAGTCAACTATCTTTGGCAAATAGCCTTTTAGTATAATTGTGAAAATGTCCAACTTAAGGTTGTGGTACACATGTATTTTTTATGTTTACTGTAATCTTTACTGATTTTTATAAAGTAAATGTAAAAACATTTATATTGTTAGTATTTCAAGATGAATACTGGACTGATGCAACTTTTTAAATTATCTATAAATGTATAGCTTAGCAAGACACTTCTTACTGTGTGTAATTTGATTATCTATAAAAAAAAACTGCATGTTGAAATGCGAGTATCAAAGAATACTTCTCATAATAAATAAATAACTAACTAAATAAAATTAGTATAAACATTTGAATATCATTCTATTAAGGACATATAGATTGGCAAGTGATATTACATGAATTTTATATATAATGTCTGATGATTACTATTATAAAGATGTCATGTTAAAATCAGAATTTTATCTTACTTTCTCAAACACTCTCATTTTGACACTATACCGAAAGTCATTACACTTCACTGCTGACTGAATTTCACATTATTCAAATCACAGGTCATTATCTTCGTTAAATAAATTGTAACATATAGATCGGCAGTGTTAACTAATTCATGAATTTTGCTTTGACACTCAAAAATGATGTTATATAACACTTTCATTTTAGTTTGATTCTTAAGAGCAAAACTCCAGAGGTGTTATTAGTTGGTTACTGAC
>NW_027394702.1:0-14285 GCF_049309525.1 Garra rufa | reverse complement strand
ATACAATTTGAATATATACAGTGTATGTATATCAAAATTTTAGTATATATTTTATACATTCAATTATATATTACTAATTTTTATTACATATTATCTAAATGAGATGTATTAGATATTACTTTATTTTTAAATAATAAAATATTACAATTGTAGCAATATTATTGTAAATATAAATTTTAAACAAAATCTGAATATTTCAAAACTTATAACATTTTAACAGAAAAATATTGTAAAAATGAATAATAATACACTATATTATGCAGGTTTTTTATGCAAATACATAAAGCCTGTTACATAAAGACTAATTTTATATCACAACTTTAGAATATTATTAATATTAATAATATTTCACAGGTAACTTGCTTTCTAAACTAAAATTCCAGCATCATCCGGCCACATTCCTGTTGTTCTAAACTTGTAAGGCTCAATACTTTGACTACACATATTTTTGTCTCTTTATTAATAGACATATTACCATTTTAAGTGTTTGTGCATGGCAGCTCCAGCTAGATTTGTGGACAGTTGTAAGCCCATTGAATTAGAAGCCAATTTTTTCAGATGTATTGGTCTGTTTTACCCTCTCTGACCTCTAACCCAGCACACAGCGCTGTAGAAGTGCACCCATCATGCGGTTGTGTGAATTATTCAGCCATAAACAGCACAGGGCGACTCACGCTAAGGGCATCAGCCGCTCTCCCACACATCCCGTATCCTCTGCCTCATTTATATTCATGTATCCAGCACCTTGTGCTTAGACTCCTTCCAATGCTAGGCGCAATTTGTCAATGAGCTTAACGACGCCAATCTCCTGCGCATTAAATCAATGCTAAAGGGATGTGACACGCTGTGCCGTTTGGGTTCTGCCTGACGGACTTCATCAGGAGGGCGTGTCAGGGTCGCATCCCTGAATCAGCTCTAATTCACACACCTCAGGCTCCCGGAGCGGCCTGCAAAGTCCCCATCCGCTCTCTGACGGCTCGCGGAGCTATTTGTCTTCGTGTCTAGGCATGCCGTTAGCGCATTTCCCTTCTGTCATCCAGGACCTCCGGGGACAGAGGGTCCTTCTGCTCTTCTAATGTAATTGTCAGGTGTTGATCACCGCAGAGAGAGAGGGACGCACGTGAGGGTGACGGGTCCATGTGCTGGATGCATGCATGACGAGAATGGAGATCACACGACTGGCTCTCAGCAGCAGAAATATATATTAAATGCAGAAATGCAGACTATTGCTCATCTTTATGGATATGAAAAATGTTAACAAAATCTAGGAAGATTTTATATCTATATAAAATGAAAGTAATACATATATATATATATATATATATATATATATATATAATTTATTCAAATATTTTCCAATATTCTATTACACACATGCAAACTTTTATAAATGTTGTAAAAATACAAATGTACATTTTATTACCCAAAATAATATATCCGAATATAAAAAATAATGAATCAGAATATAAATGAATCAGAATATAAAATCTATAATCATTGTATAAAGATATTACATAAACAAGATATCTCTTGTTTAACATGTTATCTCATACATAAGTTAATAAAATCTTTAGAAAATAGAAATATCAAAATATAAATTAACATTTTAATATATTTCATTAATAATGCTTAATATTTAATTCTTTAACATTTAGTTTGAAAAGTCAGTATTCAAATCCCTGTATTCTAGTAAACACAGAATCTATACATCTGAATATACAATATTTTAATAATATTAATATAAAAATTCATTATCAATATAATATATATATATATATATATATATAATCTGTATACTGTATATGCATATATACAATTGTAAATTGTATGAATAAAAAATAAATATGAGTAAATCTTTATCAAATATAATATATAATTTATATGTATATATATATATATATATATATATATATATATATATATATATAAAATAATAAATTAAAAAATAATAATAAATTAAATATAAATTAACATTTCATTAATATATTTTATACACTGTATTAATTAAAATATGTATATTAAAATATAATTAAAATGATTAAATAATTTATTGTATGACAGAATTTATTATATATGTGTAAAAATGGTATGAATGAAAGAGATTACTAATAAAATCTTTATAAAATATAAAAATATAAATTAACATTTTATTAATATATTTTATACATTTTATTAATTATAATATGCATATTAAAATAAAATTAAAAATGATTATATCATTTATTGCACAATCCAGAATATATACATATCAATTAAAAAAATTGTATGAATAAAGATGAAATATTACTAATAAAATGTTTCTAAAATATTAATTAATATTTTATTAATATAATTAAGATATTTTATTAATTAAAATATGTATATTAAAATACTATTTAGAATTAATTCTAATTATTTATTACTTAAGAAAAAATATACATACACACAATAAAATCTTTATAAAATATAATAATTTACATAAAATAAGTATTGCTTTTCTGAAAACTAAATTAAAATTAAGTCACTTTACACCTTAAAACAAGAAAAAAATTCTTATTATATTCCAAATATATTTTCTTTTTACATTAAAATATCATATTTCAATTTCTTTCTCAACACAAATACGTAAACATTTTTAAATCAAAGATATATTTACTAAATGAAAAATAATAAATAATAATAATAATAATCAACAGCATTAGTTCATATTTCTCCTAATTATTTTTTCTTTCTAAAATTCTTAAATCATTCTTAAATATATTTACCATCTGTCTATCCCTATATATGTATTCTAATCTTGTAATCTAGTATTTTTTTTTTTTAATAGTGAAATAATGCACACTTCACCTTTCATCTCTGGAACATGAACACAAAATGCACAGCTTCTTTCAAAAGTCAATTAGCAGTTACTTTCATGTGAAATGACTAGCAGTTCACTTGTTAACACAGAGGTTAAGTGTCTTGCTTAAGGGCACAATGCTGATCGCTCATCTCTTACTCCTCGCAGAGATCGAACCAGCAAATTTCCACCTCCACACCAGCACTTAAGGAAGTTTTATGCATTCGCTCGACTCATTCAATATGCAAGACGTATTGGCTTACCAGTGAGACATAGCACGGTATCTCACCTTCCCGTCCCAGACACAATACTTACACACCTCAGCGGCCACATTAAACCTGCATACGCGACACCAGCTCCAAAACCATCCGAGCCACAGAGACAAAAGAAGTGAACGCATCAAAGCACAACACACACAGGGCTGCACGCTGACTCTCACGTCAGGGCTAATCAGTCTGGCGGCACGCTGGGCTTCAATGACAGAGTCGAGGTGTGAGCCTGCTGGGGGGCGCACGGTGACAAGAAGCGCACATGGAGAATTTTCCACTTCCTGCCGTCCGCTGGGCAGCAGGAAGAGGCATCTGGGTGACTATCGCTCTGTTCCGAAACCTAGTGAGCGGCCTACCTAGACAGCATCCTAACAGCCATGGAAGCTCATAAATGACTGATTTGAAACTCTTTAAATTGGCACCAACTCAAACAGCACTCCACATGAGACACAGCTATTGATTCTAATACAAGCTGCTATGCTAACACTGCAATACTCAAATCAGCATAGAAATACACAGCTTGCACAAATACTACACTCTGGAACATAAAGGTTTTGGGTTCCGCAAACAGTTCTTAAATGAATAGTTCACTTCCAGAACAAAAATTTACAGATAATTTACTCATCCCCTTGTCATCCAATATGTTCATGTCTTTCTTTCTTCAGTCGTAAAGAAATTGTTTTTATGAGGAAAACATTTTAGGAATTCTCACCATATGTGACCCGATCTGGCGAAATGAGTCAGAAGTCGCAAGGTTCTACTTTAAGATACGGACAATAATGTGGAAAAACACTGAAAAAATAAATTTTTCTTTTTTTAGCTAATTTCAAAGAACAGACATTCAAAAATAATCTGCCAAAGTTTCGTAGTCCAGAAAATTTAGTAAAGGTATTTAAATGACTATTAAAGTTGACTTCAACTTTTAATAAATTCGCTTCTCAACTCCTCTCGTCACTTTTGAGCATTTCCCTATATTTCGGGTATCCCCTGAAACGTCACTATCTCTGTATAAAACCAATCAGAAAGCTTAGAAATGTACACAAACAGTGACATAAATGCTAATCATTTGTCAGTTTCACTGACCGGCACACGATTGGTCCAGACATCCTCCTGTCAGACTAGCAGCGCTCTGTGTACACAAGCTAGCGAGAGTGGCTAAGGCTAGTCAGTGATTTTTTTGGATCTGAAGACGTGTCATCCTCCGATGAAAGCAACAGCTATGTCAAATGACCAGTTAGCCAAAATACGTGCCTTTTGATGTAAAGGTTGTAAACTCATTTGATTCATTGACTCAGCGTGTATCCATTTTGAAATTTGGGACACTGTGACTCATTTTGCTGGATCAGGTCACATATAGTGGACTTCTATAGTGCTCCCGAGTTTGATTTTTCAAAATGCAGTTTAAATGCAGCTTCAAAGGTCTCTAAACGATCCCAACTGAGGAAGAAGGGTCTTATCTAGCGAAACAATTTATATACTTTTTAACCTCAAACGCTGATCTTATCTAGCTTTGCGTGAACTCTGTGTATTTCGTTCATGAAAGTTAAGGTATGTCGAAAAAACTCCCATCTTATTTTCTGCTGTTTTACCTTTTTGTGTAATGGGCGTTTAACCTTCTATGCATGTTCACTTTGTAAACACTGCGTACTTCTGCAGCGATTTAGAGTTTTTCGACATACCCCATAACTGTCATGAACTGGAATACACAGTTTACGCAGAGCTAGACAAGATAAGCGTTTGAGGTTAAAAAGTATATCAACTGAATTTTTGTTTTGGAAAATAATCGATCGTTTCTCTAGATAAGACTCTCACATTTAGAGTCATTTGAAGCTGCATTTAAACTGAATTTTGGGAATTCAAACTCCATAGAAGCCCATTACATGGAAAGAAATCCTGAAATGTCAAAAAACAATTTCTTTACAACTGAAGAAAGAAAGACATGAACATCTTGGATGACAAGGGGGTGAGTACATTATTTGTAATTTTTTGTTCTGTAAGTGAACTTCTCCTTTTAAAAGAATCATGTTTTTTTTCTTCTTTTTATATGCTTTTTGTAACGAGTGAAACACTGCAAAAAATATTTTCTTCAGAAGCATTTTTCTCTTGTTTTCCAGCACAAATATCTAAACATTCTTAAATCAAGATAGAATTACTTGAGAAACAAATAGAAAAAAAAAATACTCACATTCTTAATTCAAGATAAAGTCTTGTTTTTCTGAAAAATGTATCAAAATTAAGTCACTTTTCGCTATTCAAATTATATTACACATATATTTTCTTAATAATTAACATTTTATCAAAATTATATTTTACAAAATACTTTCGAATAATAATTCTATAGATATTCTTTATGAGTGAAACACTGCAAAAATATTTTCTACCTCAGCATTTTTCTCTTATTTTTCAGCACAAATATCTCACATTTTTTAATCAACATACCATTACTTGAGAAGCAAAATAACATAAGAAAACAAGTCTTGTTTTCTGAAAAATGTATTAAAACGAAACGACTTTATGCTTAAAATATGCAAAAAGTCAGCCAATTAAAGATGAGAAAAGACATAGTATATTACAATTATAAATTAACATTTTATCAAATATAAAAAAAAAAAAAAAGTATTTTCGTCGGCGCCGATAGCCTTGTGGGCAGCGTGTCGACATATAGCGTCGTTGCGCTCCGGGCGTCCCGTGTTCGAATCCCGGCTCGAGGACCTTTTTTGGATCCCGCCCCCTATCTCTCTCCCACTACGTTTCCTGTCAATTCTGATCTGTCCTATCATAATAAAGGCAAAAACGCCAAAATAAATCTTTAAAAAATAAATCTTTAAAAAAAGTATTTTCGATTATTAATTCTATAGATATTCTTTATAATGAGTAAAACACTGCAAAAAATGTACTACCTTAACATTTTATCTCTTATTTTCCAGCTCAAATATCTCAAAACATTTTTGAAACCAAAATAAATATTTAAGCAAAATGACATAAGATAATATGTCTTGTTTTCTGAAAAATGTATCAAAATTAAGATACTTTATGCTTAAAATAATAAAAAAGTAATCTAATTAAAAATGCGAAAATATCTACTGTATTAAAATATAAATTAACATTTTATTAATAAAAAATAATACATATACATGTATTTATTAATTCAGTAAAGGATACACAGACATTTTTTTTGTCTTGTCTTCTAGAACAAATATCTCACATTCTTAAATCAAAATGAAATTACTGAGAAGGAAAATTAGATAAGGTAACAAATCTTGTTTTCTGACAAAATGCATCAAAATTAATGGACTTTACACCTAAAACAAGAAAAAAAAATCTAAAATGGTTTTCCCTTTATAGATCAAGACAGGTGGAGCTGGGGAAGGTGAAGGGTTTCTGAAGCGCGCTGCAACTGCTAAAGCAAGCACAAGCCTAGTATTTAAATGTTGAGCACCAAGCTCATTGGATGCTGATGCACAAGGGACCAATCAGCCGTCATGTGAATAATGATGTCATTATGTCAGAATGTACATTAATTTGTATTAACTAACATGTTTAGAATGTTCATGTATACTGTGTTTAGAATGCTTAGAATACTGTGAAGGAAAATCTTTTTTATTTTGCAGTGTACATAAAATTTGGCCAAAACATGGTGTCTTAAGAGACGATACAATACTTCTCCAAAAGCTTTTGAGTCAGGAGCGTATTTCTGTCGTCTCAAAACACTGCCTCTGTAGGCAGCTCAGGTTTAGAAACAGAGCAAATGTGTGTGAGAGACCTCATGTTGTGTTTATGCAAAAGATACCGAGCGTGGAGAAACTTTATTTAGTCTCCCTTAAATATAACATCAGCCAGGCAAAAAGAAATGAGCCACTGAAATATTCTCTCACACACAAAACAGAGGAGTTCAGCCGGGGGGTATCCCTTCCTGAGAGAGAGACAGAGAGAAACACAAGCGAAGAGAGGGAAAACTAGGTGCGCATTGAAGCGAGATTCAGCTGGCCTTATGCCTGGCTTTCAGCTTTTGAAAGAGTGAACACAACAGAGACGTATGCACAGGAGCTGAAGCTGACTCACCGTCTCAATAAAGCGCAACAGTGGCTGGCCGTTTTTTCAGCAGTTTTGGTTCCTCAAGCATTTTTCTCATTCATTTCCTTCACACTGCAGGCATTTCAAAAATGTCTTTAATAAGTAGTTCTAAGACACAAACCAAACCAACTAGCATTGAGATTTACAATCCCAAATCCAAGCACAATAAAAGAGATATGAATGAATGAACAGAGAAGAAAAGAGAAGACCTTAAGAGAAGACCTTAGTTTAGCCAATGATGTGCTGTGGTTAAGTCACTTGACGTGCAGTGTTTTTCTGTGGCGCGATTTCTGACAGACTGACGTCTATTGAGAGTAGTTGCTGAATGCAAACGAAAATGTCAATAAAAACAAAGGATCAACTCGTGTCACATCCACAAAAAAATCATAAACATCACCTCCAGAAAGTTATGATGACATATTTACCACTCAAAAAAGTTATGAAATTAGTTGTAAATCGATCAAATGTATGTGTTGCCAAATGGCAACACTGCGCAATAGTGGAATGTGCAATATTGCAATAGGTTAGCTAGCTAGCAAGGTCAGCTGAGATCCACTATTTCCCCAGTTTTTTTTTACAGCACTTCAAGTTAAGCCATTCTAAGAAAAGAAAAACAGTCAAATATTTTTTTATAGGTCTATCATAATGTGTGCAGTAGAGGGTTAAATTAGGGTGTTTTTACTTTTATTAGTAATAAAATTGTAATTCAGTTGTAATTGAAAAGTTGTGACTAACTGATAAATAAATACTGCTCTGACAAAAATATAATAAAAATACATTACATTTAGTAGCTTGTAGTGTAACTACTTCTTCAAAACAGAAGCTTGATAATATTAAATACTGATTTTCATTGTAGCTCCTCCAACATTGATTAAAAAGGCTGTATTTGTTTGAACCAAAAAAAGCTATGAACAAATAAAAGGATCCCATTAAGCACTGTCAAATGAATCATAAATTATGTTACAATATAGAACTATTGCCTTATGGTCAAAGAAATTAATATATTTTAATATAAGTTTCGACTAAAACAGATTAATAAAAGAAAATAAATAATATAAAAATATAAAAAAGCGTTCCGAAGTCCCGATCTGAATCAAATGATTTATGAAATGCAAAGTTCCAATTGTAAATCAAATGATTTGCGATCCTGGTCAGAAGTTCCTACATAAAATGATTTGTGACACATGCACGATCAAAATCATTGATTTGTGTTATACACTTCCAAAAATGATTCACAATCCGTGCTTCGAAGTCGCGGTCTGAATCAAATGATTTGTGATCCGCACTCCGAAGTCCTTATCTGAATCAAATAATTTGCGATGTCCCAATCTAAATCGAATGATTCACAATCTGTGCTCCGAAGTCCCGATCTGAATCAAGTGATTTGTGCTCCTAAGTTCTGTTCTAAATCAAATGATTCACAACCCATGCTCCAAAGTCCCGATTTGAAGCATCATTTCAAATCGGGACTTCGGAGCGTGGATTGCGAATCATTTGATTCAGATTGGGACTTTGGAGCATGGATCGCAAATGCTAAATGATTTGCGAACCCACTCCGAAGTTCCGATCTGAATCAAAAGTTTCACAATCCGTGCTCCGAAGTCCCGGTCTGAATCAAATTTTTCACAATCCGTGCTCCGAAGTCCCTGTTTGAATCAAATGATTTGTGATGCTCGCTCTGAAGTCCTAATCTAAATCAAACGATTCACAATCTGTGCGCCGAAGTCCCGATCTGAATCAAGTGATTTGTGCTCCTAAGTTCTGTTCTAAATCAAATGATTCACAACCCATGCTCCAAAGTTCCGATTTGAAGCATCATTTCAAATCGGGACTTCGGAGCGTGGATTGCGAATCATTTGATTCAGATTGGGACTTTGGAGCATGGATCGCAAACGCTAAATGATTTGCGAACCCACTCCGAAGTTCCGATCTGAATCAAAAGTTTCACGAACCTACTCCTAAGTTTCGATCTAAATCATTGATTTGCGTTATAAACTCCGAAGTCCAAATCTGAATCAAATGATTTGCGATACGCAAGTAATTCCAATTTAAATCAAATGATATGCGAAACTTGTCAGAAGTCACTATATCAAATAATTTGTGATACACGCTTTGAAGTCCCACTCCAAATCGAATGATTTGCAATCTGTGCACCGAAGTCCCGATCTGAATCAACTGATTCAAGATCTATGCTCTAAAGTTCTGATCTAAATTAAATGATTCACAATCCGTGCTCTAAAGTCACGATTTGAATAATCATTCGTGAAGCATCATTTCAGATCGGGACTTCAGAGTGTGGATCGCGAATGCTAAATGATTCACAAACCCACTCCAAAGTTCCAATCTGAATCAAAAGATTTATAAACCCGCTCCTAAGTTTTGATCTAAATCAAATTATTCACTCCAAAGTCCCGATCTGAATCAAATGATTTGTGATACGCGCTTTAAAGTCCCACTCCAAATCAAATGATTTGCGATACATGATCCGATTGGAGCGCTTTGGATCATTTAAATCATTTTGCGCCACAATGGTTTGGAGGATTGGACTATATGTGTTCCGATTGTTCCAATCTGAAATAAAGATTTGCAAACCAGCTTTGAATTTGCAATCATCTTACCCAACGATCTACTCTCCACACTCCAAAGTACCGATCTTAATTAAATGATTTGCAATCCACGCTACGAAGTCCTGATCGGAATTAAATGATTCACGACCCGCGCTCCAAAGTCCCTATCTGAATTAAATTATTTGCAATCCGCGCTCCAAAGTCCCTATCTGAATTAAATTTTTTGCGATCCGCACTCCGAAGTCCCGATCTGAATCAAATGATTCACGCTCCGAAGTCCCAATCTGAATCAAGTGATTCTTGATCTGTGCTTCTAAGTTCCAATCTAAATCAAATGATTCACGACCCACGCTCCAAAGTCCTGATTTGAATAATCATTTAAAGCATCATTTTCAATTGGGATTTCAGCGCGCGGAGCGCAAGTCATTTGATTCAGATCGGGACTTCAGAGCGCAGATTGTGCATGCTAAATGATTCGCAAACCCACTCCATAGTTCCGATCTGAATCAAAAGATTAACAAATCTGCTCCTAAGTTTCGATCTAAATCAAATGATTTGCGTTATATGCTCCGAAGTCCCGATTTGAATCAAATGATTTGTGTTATACGCTCGGAAGTCCCACTCCAAATTAAATGATTTGCGATACATGATCCGATTGGAGCGCTTCGGAACACAAAATCATTTTGTAACGCAATTGTTTGAAGGATTGGACTATACATACTTTTTTAAATCATTACAATTGATGTCGAAATTTGAAAATAAATGCGTTTTTTGATCTGGTTTTTGCTAGTGAATCATTTAAAGTGAATGATTGAAGTCACAAATGTGAATCAATCGGAGCAGTTCCTCCGCTTTTCGCATCTTCAGCCATGTTTATACAAAACTGTCAGTACTACTACTGGCTTAGCTCGCTAATTTAATGACATTACCTGAAATAAGCAGAAAAAAGTATAATGTTCACAAATAAAATATCAATATTTCTATTCCAAAGATTGCATCCAACACAAATCTACAAGCATAATCATGCTGCCAAAGTAATAGTCAAACATGCTTTGGGAAGTTTGATTCATTGAAGCACAAAGAGATATCTGCACAGAAATTAATTTGAGAAACTTTTTAAAAAACTGAATCATGTATATGAATCATCCAACTTAATCACTAAAATGAGTCATGAGAAAATAAGCAGAGCTTGTTTGTTTCATCGACTAATGCCTTTGCATTGTAAACTCTAGAGTACGTCTGCTTCGTAGCCCGAGCCAGGAAGATCCAGTTATTTTATGATGTGAAATTAAGCACAGATCAATAACATAAAAACAAACAGACCAATAACCACCAACCTCATTGGATCTGCAAACGATAATAAACTCCAGCGCTACTCTGCTATATATTTACTTTACAGTTTTAATTTAGACTGAATGGTCATTGCGAATCGTAATAGTCCAGCCACCACGTCTTTATACCGGGGCGAGATTGAAGTCCTCAGTAACATCTGCAAATTCAAGAAGTTCTGATCTCATTAAAAGGCTGAAATGGGAAGATTCTCCTCCATGCCCTCAAGTCAAACATGACCCCGGCAGCTAATGAGTACTGTCTGCCAGGACCGAGCATCAACGCCGCTACAGCCATTGTTATTTTCTGACTGCTGAATTAGATATCCCTGCCGAGGGTGAATGCAGATTGCCCCCTTGTGCAAAAACCATCATTAAGCATTCTTTTCAGCTGCATATTAGTTCTCTCCTCAAAGGAGATGCAATTAATCAACCTTCTTTGTCAGGCGGCCTCACCGGTCACGATAAAGTGCTGTATGAAATCGTCCGGGGCGTTTCTTTAATGGTTCTGCTGCGCAGGACTTGGCAGGATTGTAAGTCTCTAATTGAAAGCGTGCGGGCCGAACTCCGGACGTGTTGCGGCGGAGGCAGAAAGGGCTCGGCAGGACGAAGGCCTGATCTTTGGCGGCTCCAGAGCCGTGCTGTTAGCAATCTCGGGAAGTTTAGTCTGCGTTTGAGTGACAGCGTGACTGCTGCTCGGTCCCGGCAGGTGGACGGCGTGGCACAGAGGGCAAGGTTTATCAAAGCTGATTTTTTTTGTGCTTGCACATCATATTTGAGTGACTGGAGGAGGTCGGACTATGAAGTTTGCTTTCTCGTTTGAGTCTCAGACTGTTTGAAGCATATTGGAGACGGAACAAAAAATCACAATTACCGGGAATCAGGACGCACACGTTATAAAGGCCGCTTTTAATAAGGACGAAACATTAGAACAATGAGAAAAGCGGTGGGACACACGATAAACTTCATCAGAGTAGCTTATGCATATTAAGTGGTTGATGTAATGTTTGCCCAGTAATTGTAATTTACTGATAGTAATCAGATTGGCGTAATTAATTGATTTGGAGGAAAGCAGGCACTCAAATTGGGTGAGTCATACGTTCAATGGAGCGCAACAGTTGATGCCCACTGTTAAAGCCAACTTGGGTCTGAAAATTAAGTAAAATAAAATAAAATAATAAAAAATAAAAAAATAAAAAATAATATAAACAATCATAAAGCCAACTTGGATTAAAAAAAAAAATTATTTCAATCAGTTTTCTGTTAAAGCCAACTTGGAGCTGAAAAAATTTTAAATAAAATTACATACAATTAAATAATCATTTTAACCAGTTTTCTGTTAAACCCAACTTGGATCTGAAAAAAAAAATCAGTTTGCCATAAATTAATATACAGTTTTTTTTGCTTCTATTTTAAAATATAATTAATGGCATTATATTAAAAAAATATATACAAATAAATAAATAAATAAATAAAACAAAATAAAAAAAATAAATAAATAAAAAAAATAAAATAAAATAATCAGTTTTCTGTTAAAGCCAACATGGATCTGAAAATAAAATAAATAACATAAAATAAAATAAAGTAAAATAATAATAAAAATAATAATAATAAAATAAATACAATTTATATAAATTAATGCCAAATATAACAGCTTTAGAAATTAAGTAGCATTAGAAATATAAATCTTAACATAAATGTAAAAAAAAAAACGCACTGACCTTAAACTTTTCAGTGTATACTTTTCAAAGTGTATATACAGTGCACAAGCAGTTTGAGATTGTCTGATTCAATTCCGTTATTTACAATGCATCATGGGAGTGATTCTCTCTGAATCTGATATCTTTCCCTTTACGATTCATGGTTAACGTAGAACTTCACTGGGAACTGCACAGCTAAATACATTTTAAAAAATAAGTTATTGAGGTATAAAAATAGAAATAAAGCATAATGACAGCTTCAACAGAATCATCGATTAACAACCTCAAGAGCTCAGTGCAGTGTTAAAAATCAATTCCACAATAGAAGAAATAAATGGGATTTTTGTCAAGCAAATGGGCCAAGCAAAACAAAAGCTCTCAAAATATTACAATCATCACACCAAAAATTGAGGGAAATGATTTATAACATCTAAATGGCTGCTGCAGTCAATTTTAAGCCAGAATGATCAAATTGAAAGTCAAAAATCTGTGTGCATGAGTGTTCTGAACGCTTCAGCAAACCCGGCTGATCTTTCACACTCATTAAGCAAGTATTAAACACACGGATAAGCATTTTTATACCTCTGAATGCAGTCCAGTCTCAATCCAGATCGGAATGAGTCATGCAACACCATAAATCAGCCAGTCCATCTAAACGTATGACTACTGGACCAAGGACAAAGTAAGGATCATTTGCTAACTTTAGGACCTGGCTGATCATTCACGTCTCGGTCCCAGGTGTGCTGTAAGAGGCTCTATTTAAAGCTCGGCTCCTTCCCCAGTGGCTCGCGCAGGGCCCTTGTGTTACAAGCACATAAAAGCATGTTGACTCACTGTAATAAACTAATGCAAATTGTGCAGCGGCGTGAAGGATTGCACAATAAAGATCCATACATCACTGCGCACGGAGGTCTGGCGGCTGCACACAGCCCACACGCGCAACGCGCCGCCCGCTAATTTACCACTAATTTACTGTGAAGCATAGAAGTTGTCATAGCTGTTGTTTCAGACACCAACTTGGGTCTGAAAAAATAGAAATAAATAAAATAATAATAATTTCATTCAGTTTTCTGTTAAAGCCAACTTGGACCTGAAAAAAATTAAAATAAAATAAAATAAAATAAAATAATAAAAATTTTAATCAGTTTTCTGTTAAAGCCAACTTGGATCTGATAAGATAAAAATAAATAAATAATCATTTCATTCCGTTTTCTATTAAAGCCAACTTGGATCTGAAAAATAAAATACTGTGAAAATAAAATAATTTCAATCAGTTTTCTGTTAAAGCCAACTTGGGTCTGAAATTTTTTTTTATAAAAAATAAAATAATAATAATTTTATTCAGTTATCTGTTAAAGCCAACTTGGACCTGAAAAAATAAATAAATAAATAAATAAATAAATAAATAAATAAATAAATAAATAAATAAATAAATAAATAACAATTTCATTTCGTTTTCCATTAGAGCCAACTTGGATCTGAAAATAAAATAAAATACTGTGAAAATAAAATAATTTCAATCAGTTTTC
>NW_027394701.1:0-14290 GCF_049309525.1 Garra rufa | reverse complement strand
CTCAGCTATCAAAAGGCACCACGCTGCCCCGTGTGAGGCACGACCTTCAGATTATGAGACTGACGCGCTGCCTAACTGCGCCAACGAGGCCGGCGGGATGACCGGTCTGAAATGCGAAGCGCTAGCGTGTCGGTGCCTGCCTGCAGGGCGTAGATCCAAAAGCTGCGTTCAGGTCGCAGTCTCCTCTGGAGGTGTGGGTTCGAATCCCACTTTTCCGACAGAACTGTCCTTTGTCCTTTGGCTTCGGATAACAGCTACAGTCTTCAGCGCTTGGCAGAACATGTGGAGCTATATTTGAATCGAATCAACATTTCGTTAGGGATTCAGACCACAAGCTGGGTGTAGCCGCAACGGGTCAGCTCCCACCACGCAAGCGTGTCAGGATGGCCGAGCGGTCTAAGGCGCTGCGTTCAGGTCGCAGTCTCCCCTGGAGGCGTGGGTTCGAATCCCAATTCTGACAGACTTAAGTTTCTGCTACGGACAACAGCTATGGTCTTCAGCCGCAAGGCTGTAACTTTGCCAACTTTGCCTTTATCAGGGCATTAACTTTGCCAAAGCACCACATTTCAGTCAACGTCAGAATTAGTATAAAGTGGCAGTAACGCCGACGGGCGTTCCGTTAAACTTGAGAATTACTCCGTTGTATCGTTTGTGCGACGTCACTCCTTCCCCGATACCAAGTTGCAGGCACTTTTAAAGAATGCCTTGAAAGACTATGTCAAGTCGTAATAGAATCGAGTCAATATTTCCTTAAGATGAAGGCAACATTGCTTTAAGGTTCACGAAAGCTTGCCTTCCCATTAATAGGGAATTTCATTTCCAATGCCAGCATGATATTACCCTTAAGAAAACCTCACAAGAACACCGCCACATGTTACATGAATATGACAGGGATGGTATTCCTGCATTCATTCAGCATTAGCCCAGCGTGAACACTGAATTTCGATTATATTGCATGTCAAAGGGTGGCCTAGGACTGAATGCAATGTCGCTGGATGGTATTTAGGGAATTTACCTGGAAACTCACAGTTTCTCCCGCAATGTCGTGTCGTCCACCCTTCAGATGAGCTGTGGCCTTTTTCCCTCAGGCGAAGGAGACAAGCAGGCGGACGGGAACAGAGAAGCCCGCTCTGTCGTGTAAGCGCTCTCAGCTATCAAAAGGCACCACGCTGCCCCGTGTGAGGCTCGAACTCACGACCTTCAGATTATGAGACTGACACGCTGCCTAACTGCGCCAACGAGGCCGGCGGGATGACCGGTCTGAAATGCGAAGCGCTAGCGTGTCGGTGCCTGCCTGCAGGGCGTAGATCCAAAAGCTGCGTTCAGGTCGCAGTCTCCTCTGGAGGTGTGGGTTCGAATCCCACTTTTCCGACAGAGCTGTCCTTTGTCCTTTGGCTTCGGATAACAGCTACAGTCTTCAGCGCTTGGCAGAACATGTGGAGCTATATTTGAATCGAATCAACATTTCGTTAGGGATTCAGACCACAAGCTGGGTGTAGCCGCAACGGGTCAGCTCCCACCACGCAAGCGTGTCAGGATGGCCGAGCGGTCTAAGGCGCTGCGTTCAGGTCGCAGTCTCCCCTGGAGGCGTGGGTTCGAATCCCACTTCTGACAGACTTAAGTTTCTGCTACGGTCTTCAGCTGCAAGGCTGTAACTTTGCCAACTTTGCCTTGTGTCAGGGCATTAACTTTGCCAAAGCACCACATTTCAGTCGACGTCAGAATTAGTATAAAGTGGCAGTAACGCCGACGGGCGTTCCGTTAAACTTGAGAATTACTCCGTTTTATCGTTTGTGCGACGTCACTCCTTCCCCGATACCAAGTTGCAGGCACTTTTAAAGAATGCCTTGAAAGACTATGTCAAGTCGTAATAGAATCGAGTCAATATTTCCTTAAGATGAAGGCAACATTGCTTTAAGGTTCACGAAAGCTTGCCTTCCCATTAATAGGGAATTTCATTTCCAATGCCAGCATGATATTACCCTTAAGAAAACCTCACAAGAACACCGCCACATGTTACATGAATACGACAGGGATGGTATTCCTGCATTCATTCAGCATTAGCCCAGCGTGAACACTGAATTTCGATTATATTGCATGTCAAAGGGTGGCCTAGGACTGAATGCAATGTCGCTGGATGGGATTTAGGGAATTTACCTGGAAACTCACAGTTTCTCCCGCAATGTCGTGTCGTCCACCCTTCAGATGAGCTGTGGCCTTTTTCCCTCAGGCGAAGGAGACAAGCAGGCGGACGGGAACAGAGAAGCCCGCTCTGTCGTGTAAGCGCTCTCAGCTATCAAAAGGCACCACGCTGCCCCGTGTGAGGCTCGAACTCACGACCTTCAGATTATGAGACTGACGCGCTGCCTAACTGCGCCAACGAGGCCGGCGGGATGACCGGTCTGAAATGCGAAGCGCTAGCGTGTCGGTGCCTGCCTGCAGGGCGTAGATCCAAAAGCTGCGTTCAGGTCGCAGTCTCCTCTGGAGGTGTGGGTGCGAATCCCACTTTTCCGACAGAACTGTCCTTTGTCCTTTGGCTTCGGATAACAGCTACAGTCTTCAGCGCTTGGCAGAACATGTGGAGCTATGTTTGAATCGAATCAACATTTCGTTAGGGATTCAGACCACAAGCTGGGTGTAGCCGCAACGGGTCAGCTCCCACCACGCAAGCGTGTCAGGATGGCCGAGCGGTCTAAGGCGCTGTGTTCAGGTCGCAGTCTCCCCTGGAGGCGTGGGTTTGAATCCCACTTCTGACAGACTTAAGTTTCGGCTACAGACAACAGCTACGGTCTTCAGCCGCAAGGCTGTAACTTTGCCAACTTTGCCTTGTGTCAGGGCATTAACTTTGCCAAAGCACCACATTTCAGTCGACGTCAGAATTAGTATAAAGTGGCGAACTTGAGAATTACTCCGTTGTATCGTTTGTGCGACGTCACTCCTTCCCCGATACCAAGTTGCAGGCACTTTTAAAGAATGCCTTGAAAGACTATGTCAAGTCGTAATAGAATCGAGTCAATATTTCCTTAAGATGAAGGCAACATTGCTTTAAGGTTCACGAAAGCTTGCCTTCCCATTAATAGGGAATTTCATTTCCAATGCCAGCATGATATTACCCTTAAGAAAACCTCACAAGAACACCGCCACATGTTACATGAATACGACAGGGATGGTATTCCTGCATTCATTCAGCATTAGCCCAGCGTGAACACTGAATTTCGATTATATTGCATGTCAAAGGGTGGCCTAGGACTGAATGCAATGTCGCTGGATGGTATTTAGGGAATTTACCTGGAAACTCACAGTTTCTCCCGCAATGTCGTGTCGTCCGCCCTTCAGATGAGCTGTGGCCTTTTTCCCTCAGGCGAAGGAGACAAGCAGGCGGACGGGAACAGAGAAGCCCGCTCTGTCGTGTAAGCGCTCTCAGCTATCAAAAGGCACCACGCTGCCCCGTGTGAGGCACGACCTTCAGATTATGAGACTGACGCGCTGCCTAACTGCGCCAACGAGGCCGGCGGGATGACCGGTCTGAAATGCGAAGCGCTAGCGTGTCGGTGCCTGCCTGCAGGGCGTAGATCCAAAAGCTGCGTTCAGGTCGCAGTCTCCTCTGGAGGTGTGGGTTCGAATCCCACTTTTCCGACAGAACTGTCCTTTGTCCTTTGGCTTCGGATAACAGCTACAGTCTTCAGCGCTTGGCAGAACATGTGGAGCTATATTTGAATCGAATCAACATTTCGTTAGGGATTCAGACCACAAGCTGGGTGTAGCCGCAACGGGTCAGCTCCCACCACGCAAGCGTGTCAGGATGGCCGAGCGGTCTAAGGCGCTGCGTTCAGGTCGCAGTCTCCCCTGGAGGCGTGGGTTCGAATCCCACTTCTGACAGACTTAAGTTTCTGCTACGGACAACAGCTACAGTCTTCAGCCGCAAGGCTGTAACTTTGCCAACTTTGCCTTGTGTCAGGGCATTAACTTTGCCAAAGCACCACATTTCAGTCGACGTCAGAATTAGTATAAAGTGGCAGTAACGCCGACGGGCGTTCCGTTAAACTTGAGAATTACTCCGTTGTATCGTTTGTGCGACGTCACTCCTTCCCCGATACCAAGTTGCAGGCACTTTTAAAGAATGCCTTGAAAGACTATGTCAAGTCGTAATAGAATCGAGTCAATATTTCCTTAAGATGAAGGCAACATTGCTTTAAGGTTCACGAAAGCTTGCCTTCCCATTAATAGGGAATTTCATTTCCAATGCCAGCATCATATTACCCTTAAGAAAACCTCACAAGAACACCGCCACATGTTACATGAATACGACAGGGATGGTATTCCTGCATTCATTCAGCATTAGCCCAGCGTGAACACTGAATTTCGATTATATTGCATGTCAAAGGGTGGCCTAGGACTGAATGCAATGTCGCTGGATGGGATTTAGGGAATTTACCTGGAAACTCACAGTTTCTCCCGCAATGTCGTGTCGTCCACCCTTCAGATGAGCTGTGGCCTTTTTCCCTCAGGCGAAGGAGACAAGCAGGCGGACGGGAACAGAGAAGCCCGCTCTGTCGTGTAAGCGCTCTCAGCTATCGAAAGGCACCACGCTGCCCCGTGTGAGGCTCGAACTCACGACCTTCAGATTATGAGACTGACGCGCTGCCTAACTGCGCCAACGAGGCCGGCGGGATGACCGGTCTGAAATGCGAAGCGCTAGCGTGTCGGTGCCTGCCTGCAGGGCGTAGATCCAAAAGCTGCGTTCAGGTCGCAGTCTCCTCTGGAGGTGTGGGTTCGAATCCCACTTTTCCGACAGAACTGTCCTTTGTCCTTTGGCTTCGGATAACAGCTACAGTCTTCAGCGCTTGGCAGAACATGTGGAGCTATATTTGAATCGAATCAACATTTCGTTAGGGATTCAGACCACAAGCTGGGTGTAGCCGCAACGGGTCAGCTCCCACCACGCAAGCGTGTCAGGATGGCCGAGCGGTCTAAGGCGCTGCGTTCAGGTCGCAGTCTCCCCTGGAGGCGTGGGTTCGAATCCCACTTCTGACAGACTTAAGTTTCTGCTACGGACAACAGCTACGGTCTTCAGCCGCAAGGCTGTAACTTTGCCAACTTTGCCTTGTGTCAGGGCATTAACTTTGCCAAAGCACCACATTTCAGTCGACGTCAGAATTAGTATAAAGTGGCAGTAACGCCGACGGGCGTTCCGTTAAACTTGAGAATTACTCCGTTTTATCGTTTGTGCGACGTCACTCCTTCCCCGATACCAAGTTGCAGGCACTTTTAAAGAATGCCTTGAAAGACTATGTCAAGTCGTAATAGAATCGAGTCAATATTTCCTTAAGATGAGGGCAACATTGCTTTAAGGTTCACGAAAGCTTGCCTTCCCATTAATAGGGAATTTCATTTCCAATGCCAGCATGATATTACCCTTAAGAAAACCTCACAAGAACACCGCCACATGTTACATGAATACGACAGGGATGGTATTCCTGCATTCATTCAGCATTAGCCCAGCGTGAACACTGAATTTCGATTATATTGCATGTCAAAGGGTGGCCTAGGACTGAATGCAATGTCGCTGGATGGGATTTAGGGAATTTACCTGGAAACTCACAGTTTCTCCCGCAATGTCGTGTCGTCCACCCTTCAGATGAGCTGTGGCCTTTTTCCCTCAGGCGAAGGAGACAAGCAGGCGGACGGGAACAGAGAAGCCCGCTCTGTCGTGTAAGCGCTCTCAGCTATCAAAAGGCACCACGCTGCCCCGTGTGAGGCTCGAACTCACGACCTTCAGATTATGAGACTGACGCGCCGCCTAACTGCGCCAACGAGGCCGGCGGGATGACTGGTCTGAAATGCGAAGCGCTAGCGTGTCGGTGCCTGCCTGCAGGGCGTAGATCCAAAAGCTTCGTTCAGGTCGCAGTCTCCTCTGGAGGTGTGGGTGCGAATCCCACTTTTCCGACAGAACTGTCCTTTGTCCTTTGGCTTCGGATAACAGCTACAGTCTTCAGCGCTTGGCAGAACATGTGGAGCTATGTTTGAATCGAATCAACATTTCGTTAGGGATTCAGACCACAAGCTGGGTGTAGCCGCAACGGGTCAGCTCCCACCATGCAAGCGTGTCAGGATGGCCGAGCGGTCTAAGGCGCTGCGTTCAGGTCGCAGTCTCCCCTGGAGGTGTGGGTTCGAATCCCACTTCTGACAGACTTAAGTTTCTGCTACGGACAACAGCTACGGTCTTCAGCCGCAAGGCTGTAACTTTGCCAACTTTGCCTTGTTTCAGGGCATTAACTTTGCCAAAGCACCACATTTCAGTCGACGTCAGAATTAGTATAAAGTGGCAGTAACGCCGACGGGCGTTCCGTTAAACTTGAGAATTACTCCGTTTTATCGTTTGTGCGACGTCACTCCTTCCCCGATACCAAGTTGCAGGCACTTTTAAAGAATGCCTTGAAAGACTATGTCAAGTCGTAATAGAATCGAGTCAATATTTCCTTAAGATGAAGGCAACATTGCTTTAAGGTTCACGAAAGCTTGCCTTCCCATTAATAGGGAATTTCATTTCCAATGCCAGCATGATATTACCCTTAAGAAAACCTCACAAGAACACAGCCACATGTTACATGAATACGACAGGGATGGTATTCCTGCATTCATTCAGCATTAGCCCAGCGTGAACACTGAATTTCGATTATATTGCATGTCAAAGGGTGGCCTAGGACTGAATGCAATGTCGCTGGATGGGATTTAGGGAATTTACCTGGAAACTCACAGTTTCTCCCGCAATGTCGTGTCGTCCACCCTTCAGATGAGCTGTGGCCTTTTTCCCTCAGGCGAAGGAGACAAGCAGGCGGACGGGAACAGAGAAGCCCGCTCTGTCGTGTAAGCGCTCTCAGCTATCAAAAGGCACCACGCTGCCCCGTGTGAGGCTCGAACTCACGACCTTCAGATTATGAGACTGACGCGCTGCCTAACTGCGCCAACGAGGCCGGCGGGATGACCGGTCTGAAATGCGAAGCGCTAGCGTGTCGGTGCCTGCCTGCAGGGCGTAGATCCAAAAGCTGCGTTCAGGTCGCAGTCTCCTCTGGAGGTGTGGGTTCGAATCCCACTTTTCCGACAGAACTGTCCTTTGTCCTTTGGCTTCGGATAACAGCTACAGTCTTCAGCGCTTGGCAGAACATGTGGAGCTATATTTGAATCGAATCAACATTTCGTTAGGGATTCAGACCACAAGCTGGGTGTAGCCGCAACGGGTCAGCTCCCACCACGCAAGCGTGTCAGGATGGCCGAGCGGTCTAAGGCGCTGCGTTCAGGTCGCAGTCTCCCCTGGAGGCGTGGGTTCGAATCCCACTTCTGACAGACTTAAGTTTTGGCTACGGACAACAGCTACGGTCTTCAGCCGCAAGGCTGTAACTTTGCCAACTTTGCCTTGTGTCAGGGCATTAACTTTGCCAAAGCACCACATTTCAGTCGACGTCAGAATTAGTATAAAGTGGCAGTAACTTCCGTTAAACTTGAGAATTACTCCGTTTTATCGTTTGTGCGACGTCACTCCTTCCCCGATACCAAGTTGCAGGCACTTTTAAAGAATGCCTTGAAAGACTATGTCAAGTCGTAATAGAATCGAGTCAATATTTCCTTAAGATGAAGGCAACATTGCTTTAAGGTTCACGAAAGCTTGCCTTCCCATTAATAGGGAATTTCATTTCCAATGCCAGCATGATATTACCCTTAAGAAAACCTCACAAGAACACCGCCACATGTTACATGAATACGACAGGGATGGTATTCCTGCATTCATTCAGCATTAGCCCAGCGTGAACACTGAATTTCGATTATATTGCATGTCAAAGGGTGGCCTAGGACTGAATGCAATGTCGCTGGATGGTATTTAGGGAATTTACCTGGAAACTCACAGTTTCTCCCGCAATGTCGTGTCGTCCGCCCTTCAGATGAGCTGTGGCCTTTTCCCTCAGGCGAAGGAGACAAGCAGGCGGACGGGAACAGAGAAGCCCGCTCTGTCGTGTAAGCGCTCTCAGCTATCAAAAGGCACCACGCTGCCCCGTGTGAGGCACGACCTTCAGATTATGAGACTGACGCGCTGCCTAACTGCGCCAACGAGGCCGGCGGGATGACCGGTCTGAAATGCGAAGCGCTAGCGTGTCGGTGCCTGCCTGCAGGGCGTAGATCCAAAAGCTGCGTTCAGGTCGCAGTCTCCTCTGGAGGTGTGGGTTCGAATCCCACTTTTCCGACAGAACTGTCCTTTGTCCTTTGGCTTCGGATAACAGCTACAGTCTTCAGCGCTTGGCAGAACATGTGGAGCTATATTTGAATCGAATCAACATTTCGTTAGGGATTCAGACCACAAGCTGGGTGTAGCCGCAACGGGTCAGCTCCCACCACGCAAGCGTGTCAGGATGGCCGAGCGGTCTAAGGCGCTGCGTTCAGGTCGCAGTCTCCCCTGGAGGCGTGGGTTCGAATCCCACTTCTGACAGACTTAAGTTTCTGCTACGGTCTTCAGCTGCAAGGCTGTAACTTTGCCAACTTTGCCTTGTGTCAGGGCATTAACTTTGCCAAAGCACCACATTTCAGTCGACGTCAGAATTAGTATAAAGTGGCAGTAACTTCCGTTAAACTTGAGAATTACTCCGTTGTATCGTTTGTGCGACGTCACTCCTTCCCCGATACCAAGTTGCAGGCACTTTTAAAGAATGCCTTGAAAGACTATGTCAAGTCGTAATAGAATCGAGTCAATATTTCCTTAAGATGAAGGCAACATTGCTTTAAGGTTCACGAAAGCTTGCCTTCCCATTAATAGGGAATTTCATTTCCAATGCCAGCATGATATTACCCTTAAGAAAACCTCACAAGAACACCGCCACATGTTACATGAATACGACAGGGATGGTATTCCTGCATTCATTCAGCATTAGCCCAGCGTGAACACTGAATTTCGATTATATTGCATGTCAAAGGGTGGCCTAGGACTGAATGCAATGTCGCTGGATGGTATTTAGGGAATTTACCTGGAAACTCACAGTTTCTCCCGCAATGTCGTGTCGTCCGCCCTTCAGATGAGCTGTGGCCTTTTTCCCTCAGGCGAAGGAGACAAGCAGGCGGACGGGAACAGAGAAGCCCGCTCTGTCGTGTAAGCGCTCTCAGCTATCAAAAGGCACCACGCTGCCCCGTGTGAGGCACGACCTTCAGATTATGAGACTGACGCGCTGCCTAACTGCGCCAACGAGGCCGGCGGGATGACCGGTCTGAAATGCGAAGCGCTAGCGTGTCGGTGCCTGCCTGCAGGGCGTAGATCCAAAAGCTGCGTTCAGGTCGCAGTCTCCTCTGGAGGTGTGGGTTCGAATCCCACTTTTCCGACAGAACTGTCCTTTGTCCTTTGGCTTCGGATAACAGCTACAGTCTTCAGCGCTTGGCAGAACATGTGGAGCTATATTTGAATCGAATCAACATTTCGTTAGGGATTCAGACCACAAGCTGGGTGTAGCCGCAACGGGTCAGCTCCCACCACGCAAGCGTGTCAGGATGGCCGAGCGGTCTAAGGCGCTGCGTTCAGGTCGCAGTCTCCCCTGGAGGCGTGGGTTCGAATCCCACTTCTGACAGACTTAAGTTTCTGCTACGGACAACAGCTACGGTCTTCAGCCGCAAGGCTGTAACTTTGCCAACTTTGCCTTGTGTCAGGGCATTAACTTTGCCAAAGCACCACATTTCAGTCGACGTCAGAATTAGTATAAAGTGGCAGTAACGCCGACGGGCGTTCCGTTAAACTTGAGAATTACTCCGTTGTATCGTTTGTGCGACGTCACTCCTTCCCCGATACCAAGTTGCAGGCACTTTTAAAGAATGCCTTGAAAGACTATGTCAAGTCGTAATAGAATCGAGTCAATATTTCCTTAAGATGAAGGCAACATTGCTTTAAGGTTCACGAAAGCTTGCCTTCCCATTAATAGGGAATTTCATTTCCAATGCCAGCATCATATTACCCTTAAGAAAACCTCACAAGAACACCGCCACATGTTACATGAATACGACAGGGATGGTATTCCTGCATTCATTCAGCATTAGCCCAGCGTGAACACTGAATTTCGATTATATTGCATGTCAAAGGGTGGCCTAGGACTGAATGCAATGTCGCTGGATGGGATTTAGGGAATTTACCTGGAAACTCACAGTTTCTCCCGCAATGTCGTGTCGTCCACCCTTCAGATGAGCTGTGGCCTTTTTCCCTCAGGCGAAGGAGACAAGCAGGCGGACGGGAACAGAGAAGCCCGCTCTGTCGTGTAAGCGCTCTCAGCTATCGAAAGGCACCACGCTGCCCCGTGTGAGGCTCGAACTCACGACCTTCAGATTATGAGACTGACGCGCTGCCTAACTGCGCCAACGAGGCCGGCGGGATGACCGGTCTGAAATGCGAAGCGCTAGCGTGTCGGTGCCTGCCTGCAGGGCGTAGATCCAAAAGCTGCGTTCAGGTCGCAGTCTCCTCTGGAGGTGTGGGTTCGAATCCCACTTTTCCGACAGAACTGTCCTTTGTCCTTTGGCTTCGGATAACAGCTACAGTCTTCAGCGCTTGGCAGAACATGTGGAGCTATATTTGAATCGAATCAACATTTCGTTAGGGATTCAGACCACAAGCTGGGTGTAGCCGCAACGGGTCAGCTCCCACCACGCAAGCGTGTCAGGATGGCCGAGCGGTCTAAGGCGCTGCGTTCAGGTCGCAGTCTCCCCTGGAGGCGTGGGTTCGAATCCCACTTCTGACAGACTTAAGTTTCTGCTACGGACAACAGCTACGGTCTTCAGCCGCAAGGCTGTAACTTTGCCTTGTGTCAGGGCATTAACTTTGCCAAAGCACCACATTTCAGTCGACGTCAGAATTAGTATAAAGTGGCAGTAACTTCCGTTAAACTTGAGAATTACTCCGTTTTATCGTTTGTGCGACGTCACTCCTTCCCCGATACCAAGTTGCAGGCACTTTTAAAGAATGCCTTGAAAGACTATGTCAAGTCGTAATAGAATCGAGTCAATATTTCCTTAAGATGAAGGCAACATTGCTTTAAGGTTCACGAAAGCTTGCCTTCCCATTAATAGGGAATTTCATTTCCAATGCCAGCATGATATTACCCTTAAGAAAACCTCACAAGAACACCGCCACATGTTACATGAATACGACAGGGATGGTATTCCTGCATTCATTCAGCATTAGCCCAGCGTGAACACTGAATTTCGATTATATTGCATGTCAAAGGGTGGCCTAGGACTGAATGCAATGTCACTGGATGGTATTTAGGGAATTTACCTGGAAACTCACAGTTTCTCCCGCAATGTCGTGTCGTCCACCCTTCAGATGAGCTGTGGCCTTTTTCCCTCAGGCGAAGGAGACAAGCAGGCGGACGGGAACAGAGAAGCCCGCTCTGTCGTGTAAGCGCTCTCAGCTATCAAAAGGCACCACGCTGCCCCGTGTGAGGCACGACCTTCAGATTATGAGACTGACGCGCTGCCTAACTGCGCCAACGAGGCCGGCGGGATGACCGGTCTGAAATGCGAAGCGCTAGCGTGTCGGTGCCTGCCTGCAGGGCGTAGATCCAAAAGCTGCGTTCAGGTCGCAGTCTCCTCTGGAGGTGTGGGTTCGAATCCCACTTTTCCGACAGAACTGTCCTTTGTCCTTTGGCTTCGGATAACAGCTACAGTCTTCAGCGCTTGGCAGAACATGTGGAGCTATATTTGAATCGAATCAACATTTCGTTAGGGATTCAGACCACAAGCTGGGTGTAGCCGCAACGGGTCAGCTCCCACCACGCAAGCGTGTCAGGATGGCCGAGCGGTCTAAGGCGCTGCGTTCAGGTCGCAGTCTCCCCTGGAGGCGTGGGTTCGAATCCCAATTCTGACAGACTTAAGTTTCTGCTACGGACAACAGCTATGGTCTTCAGCCGCAAGGCTGTAACTTTGCCAACTTTGCCTTTATCAGGGCATTAACTTTGCCAAAGCACCACATTTCAGTCAACGTCAGAATTAGTATAAAGTGGCAGTAACGCCGACGGGCGTTCCGTTAAACTTGAGAATTACTCCGTTGTATCGTTTGTGCGACGTCACTCCTTCCCCGATACCAAGTTGCAGGCACTTTTAAAGAATGCCTTGAAAGACTATGTCAAGTCGTAATAGAATCGAGTCAATATTTCCTTAAGATGAAGGCAACATTGCTTTAAGGTTCACGAAAGCTTGCCTTCCCATTAATAGGGAATTTCATTTCCAATGCCAGCATGATATTACCCTTAAGAAAACCTCACAAGAACACCGCCACATGTTACATGAATATGACAGGGATGGTATTCCTGCATTCATTCAGCATTAGCCCAGCGTGAACACTGAATTTCGATTATATTGCATGTCAAAGGGTGGCCTAGGACTGAATGCAATGTCGCTGGATGGTATTTAGGGAATTTACCTGGAAACTCACAGTTTCTCCCGCAATGTCGTGTCGTCCACCCTTCAGATGAGCTGTGGCCTTTTTCCCTCAGGCGAAGGAGACAAGCAGGCGGACGGGAACAGAGAAGCCCGCTCTGTCGTGTAAGCGCTCTCAGCTATCAAAAGGCACCACGCTGCCCCGTGTGAGGCTCGAACTCACGACCTTCAGATTATGAGACTGACACGCTGCCTAACTGCGCCAACGAGGCCGGCGGGATGACCGGTCTGAAATGCGAAGCGCTAGCGTGTCGGTGCCTGCCTGCAGGGCGTAGATCCAAAAGCTGCGTTCAGGTCGCAGTCTCCTCTGGAGGTGTGGGTTCGAATCCCACTTTTCCGACAGAGCTGTCCTTTGTCCTTTGGCTTCGGATAACAGCTACAGTCTTCAGCGCTTGGCAGAACATGTGGAGCTATATTTGAATCGAATCAACATTTCGTTAGGGATTCAGACCACAAGCTGGGTGTAGCCGCAACGGGTCAGCTCCCACCACGCAAGCGTGTCAGGATGGCCGAGCGGTCTAAGGCGCTGCGTTCAGGTCGCAGTCTCCCCTGGAGGCGTGGGTTCGAATCCCACTTCTGACAGACTTAAGTTTCGGCTACGGACAACAGCTATGGTCTTCAGCTAACTTTGCCTTGTGTCAGGGCATTAACTTTGCCAAAGCACCACATTTCAGTCGACGTCAGAATTAGTATAAAGTGGCAGTAACTTCCGTTAAACTTGAGAATTACTCCGTTTTATCGTTTGTGCGACGTCACTCCTTCCCCGATACCAAGTTGCAGGCACTTTTAAAGAATGCCTTGAAAGACTATGTCAAGTCGTAATAGAATCGAGTCAATATTTCCTTAAGATGAAGGCAACATTGCTTTAAGGTTCACGAAAGCTTGCCCTCCCATTAATAGGGAATTTCATTTCCAATGCCAGCATGATATTACCCTTAAGAAAACCTCACAAGAACACCGCCACATGTTACATGAATACGACAGGGATGGTATTCCTGCATTCATTCAGCATTAGCCCAGCGTGAACACTGAATTTCGATTATATTGCATGTCAAAGGGTGGCCTAGGACTGAATGCAATGTCGCTGGATGGGATTTAGGGAATTTACCTGGAAACTCACAGTTTCTCCCGCAATGTCGTGTCGTCCACCCTTCAGATGAGCTGTGGCCTTTTTCCCTCAGGCGAAGGAGACAAGCAGGCGGACGGGAACAGAGAAGCCCGCTCTGTCGTGTAAGCGCTCTCAGCTATCGAAAGGCACCACGCTGCCCCGTGTGAGGCTCGAACTCACGACCTTCAGATTATGAGACTGACGCGCTGCCTAACTGCGCCAACGAGGCCGGCGGGATGACCGGTCTGAAATGCGAAGCGCTAGCGTGTCGGTGCCTGCCTGCAGGGCGTAGATCCAAAAGCTGCGTTCAGGTCGCAGTCTCCTCTGGAGGTGTGGGTTCGAATCCCACTTTTCCGACAGAACTGTCCTTTGTCCTTTGGCTTCGGATAACAGCTACAGTCTTCAGCGCTTGGCAGAACATGTGGAGCTATATTTGAATCGAATCAACATTTCGTTAGGGATTCAGACCACAAGCTGGGTGTAGCCGCAACGGGTCAGCTCCCACCACGCAAGCGTGTCAGGATGGCCGAGCGGTCTAAGGCGCTGCGTTCAGGTCGCAGTCTCCCCTGGAGGCGTGGGTTCGAATCCCACTTCTGACAGACTTAAGTTTTGGCTACGGACAACAGCTACGGTCTTCAGCCGCAAGGCTGTAACTTTGCCAACTTTGCCTTGTGTCAGGGCATTAACTTTGCCAAAGCACCACATTTCAGTCGACGTCAGAATTAG
>NW_027394700.1:0-14310 GCF_049309525.1 Garra rufa | reverse complement strand
ATATATATATATATATATATATATATATATATATATATATATTCAAGTTAGTATACTACTGTTAAACTAAAAAATATGAAAGTATGCTTTCAGTCTACTTTTTATATACTTCTCAGAAATATACTTTAAATGACATTTAAGTATACTTGGCTTATACTGAGAAAAAGTCAAAGTACATTTGAGCTATGCTTGCACTCTGAGAATCTGTGTTTTCATTGTTATACTCTAGGGACGCTATTACACATCTTCTGAACATATTCTCCAAAACACAAGTGAAGAAGAAACCGAAACATCAGATGCTTCCACATGTAATCTAACACAATCGTCAGACATAAACAGCATCAAAACCATAGATATGGAAAACTGTATAAAGTCATGGAATAAAATATCGACCCATGAAGAGGAAATAATGACTGTCAGGCTTTGAGATCTACATTTTGATTATCATGCATAGTCTTTTTTTAGCTTTCAAAAATGTATTTATTAATGTTTATTTAGGAAACTTACCCACATTCAATTGTTTATAAAAAAGAATGCATGAAGCTAGAATAAAATGTTTTTGTTTACAAGCAGATACCATGCTCTTTCTTTTGATGTTTTGTTGTTCAGATCTAAGTCTATACTTTTAAAATGTACTAAAAATGCATAAAAAAGTATTTAATTAGTAAACTATCAGTATACCTTTAAGTTCACTTTTAGAATACAAACATAGATGTAAACTAGTTGTATACTCTTAGTTACCATTATACTTAAAGTATACTTTTATATACTAGAAAGTGGGCTAATTTAGTACCTAATGAGTACTGAAATAGTACACTTAAATTTATACTACTAGTACACTGATATTTGTATACTTACTACCAGGGGCGCTGCTAAGGGGGGGAAACATAGGACAATTCTAAGGGCCCACGCACTTTAGGGGCCCCCAGAGATCTGCTTTTGTGTGGTAGGGGGGGCCCAACCTCATATTTTGTCATAGGGCCCAAAATTGCGAGCGGCGCCCCTGCTTACTACATAAAGTATACTTAACCCTCTTGGCCTCTTCGGTCATTTTTGACCGAAAAATTTTATGTTTTGAAATTGAAAAAAAAATAAATAAATCGTAGCTTCATCTTTTGTTGCATTAGTTATGTGAGTGCACAAAAAAACAAATTCACTGACATGATTCAGATATGTTAATGGGTCAAAAAAAAAAAAAAGAAAAAAGTCACACTTGGCTCCCTTGTGGTCAAAAATGACCGACATAGGAAATTAATGGGAAATACGAAAAACTGCAGTAATTCAGAGAATCTTTTGTTGGTACAAGCTACAAATCAGCCACTGTGCTGAAAAAAGTGTTCAGCAATCAAGCAATTTTAATATGAAATGTTGTATTTATTAAAAAATTATAAATAAAAAATCAAATACTACAAAATATTAATTCTAGTTGGAAAAAAATCTAAAATTGTATAAATATTGCATAGTATCATAAAAACTCCTCAAAATTCTAAATAATATCCACAACATATTATTAAACAAAAATGTATTCCATTTATTTTCCTGAAAAAAAAAAAAAAAAGTTACTTTTTATAGCTTCGGTTCCTAAATGAAGAGGCCCAGATTAAAAATATACTTCAACTTTACTTAAGTATACTTAATAAAATAAACTTGAAGTATACTTCTTTTTGATAAGGGTAGTCAGACGCGCCAATGAGTCTAACAGTAGTTTAAATAAGCACACTTTGGGAAGTGTAAAACAAGTACCTTATATTTGGAGCGGTGGTTTACCTAAACGAGTTAATGTGTGACACATTCGAGACCGCAGTAAGATGACACACTACACACTTAACGAGTCAAACACATGTTCTGAATCTGTGCGACTGCTGGCAGACTTCACCGGCCGGTCGAGCGGCGAGGAGGATTACTTAACCCGACGGAGAGAGATTCTCCAATTTATAACAGAAGGAATGGAGAAAGGCTACAAACCACAAGGGGGCCCAAAGAAAAATAAATCTAGGGTTTCCCATTTCTGACACATGTAGAGGTAGTATGTGAGCGTTTAAATCACACGCCTTGTTGGAAAGGCTTGTGTATTTACTCAGTTTGCCGTGTCTCTCTCCCCAGAGGTCATTACGTAGAGGCATGGCTTCTCTCAATGTTTGCACTGACTGATGTTGTCCAGCATGTGTGCGTGAAACCAAGCCTGTCCTGCCTTGTTTGGGAGAAAGAGCTAATCAATTGTGGAACTGATATGCAGCTAAAACAAATTAGACTTCAAACTAATTCAAATATTCCTTGAGAGATGGATGCTGGATGTCGCATATGCTGCGTTTCAAAAAGCGAGGCCTGCAGAATGTAAACTTCATGGCTGTGTTCGAATGATGCCAATATTTGGAAAGAAGTAGGCCTTGAAAAAACACAACTAAAAAAAACAAATATATGTTTATTTGCAATGCTGTCAGAATCAATTTTTCTCCTGCCATAACTCTCTTCATTGTCACTTTGCTATAGCTACGTTAATTGGGTTAATATTGTGTTTTTATAAAATGCAAACCTTAAATGTGTGTGGTCAGATTTAGTTAATTAACCCACAAAGAGCAATGCAATGCATCTTTTTACATGCATTTTAAAGCATTGACACCCTTGACTCATTTCATAGTATACAGTCAAACCAAAATGTATTCAGACATTATCAGTTGATTCACTATAGTTCACTATCTTACAAGAACTCAGAGTTAAACTGTGGCAGAACAAATTCATCTCAATCAAGTCAGATAACTTTGACAGAATCAACCAAAAATAATTCAGACAACTGTTAGTATGACAATATTTACACCACTATCAATACTTTGTTGACCAATTACCAAGCATTGCTTAATTTTGTTCAGTCTGTGGTGTAAAAAGATTGCATTAGAAATTAAAGAAAAAACACATGATTTGTGGTCCCAAATTTTTATTACATAAATGAACTGCACTCTTAAAAAGTAAAGGTGCTTTAAAAGGTTGTTCACAGCGATGCCATAGAAGTACCATTTTTGGTTCCACAAAGAACCATTCAGTCAAAGTTTCTTTAAAGAACCATTTCTTTCTTACCTTTTTATAATCTGAAGAACCTTCTTTCGCCACAAAGAACCTTTTGTGAAACAGAGGTTCTGTATGAAACCATTTAGACAAAAAAGGTTCTTCTATGGCATCGTGAAGCACCATTTTAAGAGTATATAGTGTCCTACACCCACTTGTAAAAAAAATATCAAAAATTATATCTGGTGTCTGAATAATTTTTGGTTTGACTGTATATAAAATATATATAGTAGCCTATATATATTCATTTTTGCTATATGGTGAGTATTTTATGCACTGTAAAAACAATATATATTCTTCAAAGTTGTAGATAAAACAAAATTGTTCAATTAAATGTGTCATTTGACGTTTCTTAGTGAAATTTACTAGAGTCAAAACTATTACCACACCATTTTTTTCACACTGTGTTAACAATTATTTTGATTGCTCTAATAATCATTATAAAATTAATGGTTCATATCCAGCTAAACTTCTTTATGACCTCTCCTTCACTCTCAATTACATGGCACAGCCACTTATTTTCATTTACAAATCCATGAAGATGATCCAAATGGATGCGTAGCAAGTTCCAGCCTGTGGCTGTTTCCAGCACGATTAGCTAAACCTCCGAAATGAAAACAGGGCCAGTCATTTCTGAACTCCTGTTCAAACTTTTGGTGAGATTACAGTGGAGAAGCGCTCATCCAAAAGTCCTCCTACAAACCAAATATTGCGCGTTGATAATTGCTCGTGCCACGCCTTTGGTAGCGGCGTAATCGCTACAGGCTGCTGAGGGTTTTTCCGAACTAATGTTTACAGTTGTTTTTGAGTGGACAAAGAAGGCACCCAGAGGACAGCAGGGTGTGTGTCTCTTCTCTGCAGATTGTGGTTAACCAGGTCTCATCTGGAGACCTTATGCTTGGCTCATCTCACTCCAGTCCCCTTGTCTTTCCCCCTCCTGATATTGTCTACATTCCACATCAGCTATCTCTGGCTGAACATGTCATCCGCTGGTATGTGCTGATGGTTTGCTTTTATGGAGCTTTCATGTGTGCAGTGTGTGCAGTAATTGCTGGATGGGATGTACTCATAATAAATCAATTTGTCATATAAGGAGAATTCGCTGAGTGGAAGGGTTCACGGACAGGTTTGTGGCCTGTCGTGCTGCCTGATTCCCTGACTGTCGTGTCCCACCCTGAGCGACTGGGCCGCTGCCATCGATTGCACTACTGTGTGGCGTGAAGCTCTGCGTTTTTACAGTGTTCGCTTTGTGATTTTGTGGCGCATCTGCAGTTTGACTGGCTTCGTGCTGAACTAAAGCTTTTTTAGTCAGTGATTGCTCAATTAGGCGTGCATCCCAAAAATCTTTTTGATATACTTGCTGCAATTCTTTCCTCTGACACCAGGTTTTAAAATCAAGGTTTGCAGCCAATGAAATTGCTTACACAGCATTTTAAAAGTCTGGTTCAGTCAGTGTTTGCTGTAAGCTGGTCAAAGTTTCTCTGAAATGCTGCACCATCCCCAGCACCACCTGTCTAGATCTGGATTTGTATTACACTAATTGTGTACTTTAAAGGTTACATATGTAATGCATGCACCAAAATGTTTAATTGATTTAGTTTTATAAAAACGTGTATTACCAAAGATAAACAAACGGGTGCTTTACCCAGTACAGTGTTCGCTTCTTTATATTCGCTGCAATACTTTCCTCCAATGTCAGGTTTTAAAATCAAGGTTGGCAGCCAATGAAATTGCTTACACAGCATTTCAATAGTCTGGTTCAGCTTTTGCTGTAAGCTATTCAGAGGTTCTTTGAAACCCTGCACCATCCCCAGCACCACCTGTCTAGTTCTGGATTCTTTATTACACTAATTGTGCAACTTAAAGGTTAAATATGTAATGGATGCACCAAAATGTTTAATTTAAATACTTTTTTTTTTACTTTTATTATTGAAGATGCAAATAATTATGTTTGGAAGTTGGCGTAGGTATAAATGTTTGTCTTTGGTGCATTGAAGCTTGTTTTTTCCCCCTAAATTTTTGGTTGTTAATTTGTCCAAAAATGGTTTTCTCTTTCGATAGCTTTGCATAAACATGGGAATAACAATGATAAATTCAAATTACAAAATGCAACTATCCCTCCACCATCCCCAGCACCACCCGTCTAGGTCTGGATTCTTTATTACACTAATTGTGCAACTTAAAGGTTAAATATGCAATGCATGCAACAAAATATTTAATTGATTTAGTTTTTTTTTTTTTACTTTTATTACCAAAGATACAAATAATTATGTTTGAAAGTTGTCAAATGTGTCATCTGTGCATTGAACCAGTGCTTCTGTTCTTTTCCTAATTTTTAGTTGTTAACTTGTCCAAAAATGATTTTCTCTTTTGATAGCTTTGCATACACATGGGAAAAACAATGATTAATGCAAATTACAAAATGCAGCTAACTGCATAATTGTACATATAGTAATAGTAGGCTTTAATACTTTTTTCTTTTTCAACAAACACTTCCTGCATCTTTTGTTGTCAGTCTTATTGTTAAGTCAAAAGCCATTATGTGTCATTAATCCAATTAAAGTGCACTTTATTTTAATGTAAATTAGACATGAACAAGCTGCATGATGCCCTCATTCTCACACACCAGACAAATCAGACCAAAATTCTCTGATTTCAAGCACCTCTTGATACAGAAACACAGTAAAGTGTTTGATTTCTTCGAGAGACTGGTAAACACCGACGGCTTTACCCACAATCCACCCTGATGCTAAGTCAAAACAGAGTACAGAGGAAATCACATCCTCCCGTACCGTGTCACACCAGGGCAGAAACTACATTAGCGGAGGAGAAAGAGACGAGGAGGAGGAGGGGGACGGGGGTGAAGGGATTGGGGGTTGGGTGCTTTTATTCTGTAACACAACAGAGGACTCAGGCTGATACTCAATCGGAGCAGGCCTGTATTTTCTTCACAAGGTCAGAGAGGGCAGCAGTCGGAGTGAATTGCAGAAACGGGGAGGGTGCTGGATAAACGTTTGCTTTCCCCGGCAGTGCTGGGATTAGACGAGGGCAGGTATCGCACACTTTAGAGCCAGCCAATTAACACCGTCAGCAGCGCCGACCATAAAGAAAGGCTCCCGCTACGGTGCGAGTCGCACGCTTCCGCTCGCCTTTTTTTTCATCGCGTGCCGAGTCGCACACAGCTGTTAAACTGGCAGGTTTTTAAGCATTGCTGATGGGCGCAGGAGCTCCTAAAGATTTCTCAGCAGTGCTTCCTGAGGAGAGATGGAGGGTAAGCAATCAATGTGCCAGACCTTACAATGTGGCAATGGATGGCAGATAGCGGCTCCGGACCCCCCATCCCTGGCCCCAGCCCTCGTTTTTTCTTTAAGAGTGAGAAGTGGCTGATATTGATGTTGGGCCTGCACACAACAGGCTGGAATGGCCTGCTGAGAAGACTTGGAAGTTGGGTTGACTTCTTCATCCAATCCTTCGCTCCCCTGCCTGCCACACACCAACTGCTGGCATTTCAACAGCTTTGATACATATTTTAAAGGCTTCGCTGCATCAGAACCGTACTAATCTTAGTTAAAAGGGGCGGCGCTCTACATAGATTTCAGTGCGGTGGCCCACTGACTCTTGATGGAAATCTCTGGGAAGCAGAGTCCCGTGATCTGGGCGAGGACGGACAACCTTTCATTTTTTTTAGTTTTAACACGGTCAAACATACATTAGATGGTGGTGGACAAAGTGGGCACCTGTCCCCTCTGCCTTCTGCAGATTTTTGAAAAGGCTTCAAAAAATAGATATTTTTATTGAAACACTTTCTATTGTTACAAACTTCATTTTTTTGTTGCACTATTAGTATATGTTTTTTGTTTGTTTGTTTGTTTGTTTCAAATCATTCCTCGAAATTTTTAAAATCTGTCAAATAAGTTTTCTTATGTTATTATCTTTACTTATATTTTGTGAAAAACAAGAGTTATTTTTCAAAAAAGTGAAAGCCGCTGTTTTCTATAAAACAAAAAATGGAGATGCATGGAGATACTGGTCATTATAATAAGTTTTATGTATTTATATGGGTCATTCCCGGGATTCGGTAACATTTCATCTCGGAATATACTTTTTTTTTTCAATCACATATGATTCATTTTCTGAATGCCCCACATAATAAGGCACATATCAAACCTCCAATATATATATATATATATGATTTTCAACCTTTTATTATTTATCATTTTTTAGTTGTTTTTTTTCTCAGCCCTGTAATGTATCACATTTTTACTCTGAAGCTAAAAAAAATAAATTGTGTGTCTATGGTCTTTTTTTTTTTAATATATGTTTAATTTAATTAGTTTAGTTAAACATTCTATTTATAACAAAAATATGAGTTGCCATGATTTTGGAAAGTATATACTTGCTGAAAACATTAATATATTTTTTTCATTAAAATTATTATTAAATGTAGTGAATAACTCAACCCTGTTGCAATTTTACAAACCCGTAACAATGAGACATACATATATTTGTGACGTTTGTTCACTTAAAATGGACACTGTTCCTCATGTAGTTAGAGGAGTAGATCATATATGGCAGCAATAAAACAAGTACATTATACTTATGGATTCAAATAAAATGTTGAAAAATAATAATTTTCCATCTTAATTTTATGTGACAGGGTTGAGTTGTTAAGCTTAACAGTACCCTCCCTGACTATAATATGCCTTAAAAATATGAATAAAAATATGATACTACTAACCATTTTTGCACCACTGTTAAAGACACCTGAATGATGTTATTTCTGCTAAATTATGTCACATATGAGCAGAATCTACATAATTATGGGTGTTGAATGGTTAGTGTGACGGGGTTGAGTTCAAACTGAGGGACATAACGTTAAAGTCTGTTTTTTATAAAATGTCTTGCCCGTTTTTTTAGAAAAATATATTTCACAAGAAAGGAACACAAATAAATGCTTACATAGTTGCCAAAATTCACAGACTCTATGCACATTTTGTTAATAATTTTCCAAATACAAACTCAGTGAAGTGCCTCAGGGACATGAACCCCGTAACAATGAGAAATACATATATTTGTGACGGAGTTGAGGTTTTTCACTCAAAATGGACACTTTTCCTCATGTAGTTTGGAGAGTAGATCATATATGGCAGCAATAAAACAAATACAATGAATATACTGATGGATTAAAATAAAATGTTGAAAAATCTACATTATAATGGGTGTAGAATGGTTAGTGTGATGGGGTTGAATTCAGACTGAGGGACATAATGTTAAAGTCTGTTTTTTTATCAAATATCTTTCACAAGAATGGAACACAAATAAATGCTCACATTATTGCCAAAAATCAGACTTTATGCACATTTTGTTAATAATTTTCCAAATACAAACTCAGGGACATGAAAAAATGCTTGGTTTAATATAGATATAAGACATTTTTTATACAACAAAAAAATGAAAATGCAATAATTATTTTTATTCATTATACTGGGCATACCAAAGTGTTGTGAAAAGCTTTGAACAATTAATTTAGGTAAAACCACTACTTTAGAAACTCTGGGGGACTGAAATATTACCAAATCACAGGAATGACCCATATGTACATATATAAGCACATTGTAGGTCTGTATACTGGTGTTGGGTATATGACTAGATTACACAGCATGCAGTACCAAAATGACTCAAAATATATTGTGACAATAGAAAGAGAAACTCAAATTAATCTATATTATGCCCACTTACAGGCTGTGAAAGAGAATATGGATACTCGCAACCTTGCTTGATAAGAGTGATGAATGCAGATCTGTGAAAATCCATCTCAGCGTTTTACAGTCGTGATGATGCATGGTTTGTTTTTCACATAATAGTGTTATTGGAGGTGATCGGTGTCAAGATGTTCTTTTATAATTCCCTCAGCTCAACACTGTCCCGGCAGCTGCTTTACACAGAAGGTAAAAAGAAGCAACAATAGGTTGACTTATTGTGTCGTGTCCTTTATCTTCTGCGGGCTGTTTTAGAATCGTGGCCCGGCTTGGCGTTCAAAGTAATGTCTTACTGTTTATTAAACCGTCACCCCCACCCATCCATCGCTTTCTTCCCCAAACCTCGCAGTTTATTGTTGCCAGGGTATTGAGATATACATCTGATCATTTCCTCATTCTCAGCAAATCTCTGACATTAGTGGCATTCGTGTCAGTGTACGCGTAAATCTTCTTCTATCTGCGGGACGAGCCGCACAATATGACTCACACTAAGTGACTGCTCAGCTATTATTGGTGCGGAACAGATAGCGAGTCGGAAAAAGAGACGGATAAAGAAAGGCGAGGAGAGTTGACCACATGCTGGACAATATTGGTGGCAGATGTGGCCACCAGATCGCGGTGAAACCAGGATGGCATTTCCTCAGGATGAGACTATATATTCTTGAAACTTTGATGTGAGTGCTCTCCAGAAATATGGAGGATTTCGCGTGCATCTGATCTGGCGGCGTCAATCGTGGGGATCAACTGAAAAGAGAACCTTGCATTTTGGCTTTGAGGGTTGCCGATTAGCTTTATTCAGTGTGGAGCTATTTTAGTCCCACTCCTGCTGTCCTTGGTTAAACTAGTGGTGCTTCTCAATGCAGAAAAACTCAATGTGATGCTATGTGGTTGCAAAGGTGTTTTTTAGCTTGTTGCCTTTGTAAGGATATATAGATAGTTTTCTGGTCTAGCAGAAAATGGTCCATCTAATCACATAGTACAGTAGAAGGACACCTTTCATCAACAACACACAAGATTTTGAGGAATCACCAGTGTTGGGGTAACGCATTACATGTAATGCAAGTTACATAATAATGTTACTTTTTCCAAGTAACTAGTAAAGCAATGCATTACTTTTTAATTGACCAGAAAATATCTGAGTTACTTTTTCAAATAAGTAACGCCAGTTACTTTTCCCCCTCATTTATTGATTAAAAGCTCTCCTGTCCCCATGTTGAGAGAAATTGTGAGTAAGATGTTACTTTAGTTCTAGAATAAATGTGAACATGCATTAATTCATCTCACTCACTAAAAACAGATACAGTGTTCTTCAAAATGAATAAAAACACTGAAATTCAATGCAAACCTGCAATAATTCAATATGTTAAATAATACATCCTTTATGTATTTAATCCCATTTTATTAACCGATGTCTTTGCTGCCGACCTTCGATGAGCCAATTCAACCATACTAATAAACAAAAATTACTCAAGATGATCTAACATTTGTTTTCCTTTTTTTATTGCTGAAGAGTTGACATTTTTTCTTCTGTGGTCTACTGTACAGACGCCAATTTACTTTTCTCTAAGCCTGAGGCTTTTGCTGTAAAAAGGCTTTTACATTTGACAAAAATAGAACTTTTTATATTCAAAAACAAACAAGAAAGCCCTGCCCAGATTTAAAAAGTAATGTAACACATTACTTTCCATAAAAAGTAACTAAGTAACATAATTAGTTACTTTTTTAGAGAGTAACTCAATATTGTAATGCATTACTTTTAAAAGTAACTTTCCCCAACACTGGGAATCACAATCACTGCAGGATGAAGTTTAACACTTTAGGCTTTAGGGTTATAAGCCACACTCCAAAAAAAAAAAAAAAAAAAAAAAACGTTTTTTTTTTACTTAAATTTTTTTGTCTTGTTTCCAGACAAAATATCTAACAATTCTTAAATAGGCAAGGATTTTGTAGACTAGTAAAAATTATTGTCTTGTTTTCAGACAAAAACAAGTCAAAATTAATTATTGCTTGAAACAAGCAAATTAATCTGCCATAGGGGTAAGAAAAATAATCTTGTTTTCTTGTATTTATTTGCTTACCCCATTGGCAGACTATTTTGCTTGTTCTAAGCAAAAATTTTTTTTTTCTAAAAACAAGAAAATAATTTTTACTTGTCTAGAAAATCCTTCTTGATTTAAGAATTTTTAGATATTTTGGCTGCAAATAAGACAAAAAATCTAAGTAAGAAAAGCATTTTTTTTTTGCTGTATAAAACAGCTTGTTTTGCTGCTTGATATAGCTAATTGGTGTGTCTTACCATATACTTTATTGTGTTATCCTCATACACTTCTGCAAACCGTTATTCTTCTCGTTGTTTTCCTATAGCAGCTAATGAACCCGAAATCTCGCCCATAGGCTTACTTCCTTGTTGAAGAATAATGTAGATAAAGCTATTAATTTAATTAGCAGTAAATAATTAATTTATGTAGTACAATATATTATATATGTAATGATATACTGGTGTACTCATTCTCGGTGCTTCATGGTAGAGGGTGTGTGCTAAAGTGCACTTTGCTAGTATTGATTTTCTGATTGGTGGAGATGTTGTGCAGAATTATGGGTAATGTAGTTTTTCACCAAGAATTCAAACACAATTATTTAGGTTGATGAAATGAACATGAACTGATGGCTTCAAGGATTAGTTTACTTCCAGAGCAGAAATGTACAGATAATGTACTTTGTGTTCATGTCTTTCTTTCTTTAGTCATAAAGAAATTATGCTTTTTTTAGGAAAACATTTCAGGATTTCTCTCCATATAGTGGACTTCAATGGTGCCCCGAGTTCCAAACTTCCAAAATGCAGTTTAAATGCAGCTTCAAAGGGCTCTAAATGATTCCAGCTGAGGAAGAAGAGTCTTATCTAGTGAATTTTTTTTTTTTTTTTTTTTTTTTTAATGTACAATTTATACACTTTATAACCACAAATGCTCATCTTTTCTAGCTCTCTGATGCACATGTGAACTCTGGCATCGCTTGAAGAACCTTTTAAAGCACCTTTATTTTTAAGAGTAACTGTCTTGATCTGAAATATACATAGAAGAACCATTGTTGTTTCCACAAAGAACCATTCAGTCAAAGGTTCTTTAAAGAACCATCTCTTTCTTACCTTTTTATAATCTGAAGAACCTTCTTTTGCCACAAAGAACCTTTTGTGAAACAGAAAGGTTCTTCAGATGTTAAAGGTTCTTTATGGAACCATTTAGACAAAAAAAGGTTCTCCTATGGCATTATGAAGCACGTTTATTTTTGAGAGTGTAGGGTATTTTGAAAAACTTCCATCTCATTTTTTCCTCCAATTTCAAAATCGCCCTACATCGTTGGTTTACCTTTTTTGTAAATAGCGTTTGACCATCACTTTGTAAACACTTGGTTGGTACTTCTGCAGGATGTAGGACGATTTTGAAGTTGGAGGAGAAAATGAGATGGGAGTTTTTGAACATACCCTAACTGTCTTGAAACGTAATACACAGAGTTTACGCAGAGCTAAACAAAATGAGCATTTGAGGTTAAAAAGTATATAATTTTTTTTTTTTTTTTAGAAAATGACCAATCGTTTCGATGGATAAGACCCTTATTCCTCAGCTGGGATTGTTTAGAGCCCTTTGAATCTGCATTTCAACTGCATTTTGGAAGTTCAAACTCATGGGCACCATAGAAGTCCACTAAATGCAGAGAAATCCTGCAATTTATTTTCTTTAAAAAACATAACTTCTTTACGACTGAAGAAAGAAATATATGAACATCCTGGATGACAACGGGGTGAGTACATTATCTGAACATTTTTGCTCTGAAAGTGAACTAATCCTTGAAGCCATCAGTTCACACAATTTCAACCTAAATAATCGTGTTTGAATTCCTGGTGAAAAACTACATTACCCATAATTCTGCACAACATCTCCACCAATCAGAGAATCGTTACTAGCAAAGTGCACTTTAGCGCCAATTGAACCAGAATGCACAAAGTTCACGCAGAGCGAGAGGTTAAAAAGTATATATATATTATTTTTTTTATTTTTTTTTTTTTTAAATGACCAATCGTTTCGCTGGATAAGACCCTTATTCCTAGGCTGGGATTGTTTAGAGCCCTTTGAAGCTGCATTTTAACTGCATTTTGGAAGTTCAAACTCACGGCACCATTGAAGTCCACTATATGGAGAGAAATCCTGAAATGTTTTCCCCAACAAAAAACTTTCTTTACGACTGAAGAAAGAAAGACATGAACATCTTGGATGTAAATTTTTGTTCTGGAAGTCAACTACTCCCAATTTTTTAATTATCGTTAAAAATCAATTCCGCTACGTAGTATTTGTTCTTCCGGAACCGACTGTTCTGCTCTCTGCACCGAAGGCAGGGTGATTGTTTAGCCACATGCTGACATTAGTTCAGCCTCGGGCTCTCGATGTGTGATTGTTCAGTGAGAAAGCTGTGAATTCTTCCCTCAGCTGTGTTGGAGCTGCTTGTGAAACATGAGGAGTTTGTTTTGGTGTCGTGATGTCACAGAGGATAGGTCGTACTGTACGATCACACCCTGAATGCTAACGAGTCTTTTGCCAGCTGTAAGGGTTGGGCAACATCAAACACCTCCAGGTCACCGAGCCAAACAGGAATAAGGAACAGGTTGGACTCAACTGTGTCCACACTCGCTAATGTACACTCAACCGTATCAGTGTTTGATATGCGACATCAAACTAATTCATCAAACCCCCGGCAGCCATCGCTCGTCCAATAACACGCGAGCGGACGCCAGTCGGCTAACTGCGGGTTTAGATCGCGATTCGCCATGGCCGCTTCGAGAAAAAAACGGACGTGGGCCGCGATGCAGATTAGAGGAGCCGATCTGATATCAGCCTCTGCGGCGCACATGTGCGGAGGGGAATAACAGAGCCGGGCCCCAGCTGCTGGGTGACACTTCAGATACATCCGTTCCTCTTTGTACAGACCTCTGGAATTAACCCAAACCCACAATGGCATCACATCAGAAAGCAGCGCAGGAAAGTCTGACTTTATTATCCGTCTCTGTGGAAATTTTCATGCGGAGGGATAAAGCTCTGTAACGGCTGTCTGCTGTTTATTAGGCGCAGCACAAGACAATAGCAGCCTCGGGGAAGGGTCAGAGAGTCTGTGTTAGGCTTCGCAGGAACGGACACCGGGAAAAAAGTGCATTATAAGCAGACATACAGCAGGCACTGGAAAGGACAACTGCCTGTGTGACATCTCTGCTACTAGTTGTCTCTTACAATGTGTGTTTGTTTATTTGATGGGTGTTTACAGTTTAAAAACCCAAACGCATGCAAAGGAATGCATTTAAATATTTCCAGAACCATCTAAAAAAAGATTAAACCGCAGATTTATGCACGCTTTGATGCGTGACTTTCACTGCAGTGCACTGAGATTTAGAAAACAATTTTTAACCGTTAAGGGTGTGATGTTACACCACTGATGACCTTTGACC
>NW_027394699.1:0-14311 GCF_049309525.1 Garra rufa | reverse complement strand
TACTATGAAAGTGTACAAGAACAGTAAGACTAGCAAACAGCGTACAACCTGACATGCATACCAAAAGCGTAATACAACTTTATTCCCACTTTTTTTTTTCTTAGTCACAAAGAACAGGGCTGACAGGTGGTTCCTGCACCTGTTCTGTCTGCGGTTGGTCGACATTAGGCTGGGGCTCTGGCAGAGGTTCACTGTTGGTGTTAAGTGGGACCCTGTATTGTTCAGGTGTGTATAGAAGGTGGCACCTGTTCCTTACATATGTGGCATCTCCGTCCTGGACCTGGAAGCTGTTTGGTTGAAGAGCTGTTCCTATTACGGTTCCCAATCTGTCATATCCCCTGTCTGTCTGTATTCTTACTGTCTGCCCTGCCTCTATTGAGGTCAAACATCTGGCTGACCTGTCATAATGTGCCTTTCCTCTCTGTCTGTTCCATGTTACAGTTGCCTGGATCTGCGTTTCCACTCTTTGCACATACATGGCCTTGGTCAAGGGAATGAGGGTCTTGGTGCATAGAGAAAGCAAGCGCTGGGCTGGTGAGGGCAGTCCATCTCTTGGTATGTCGAGTAGACTGAGCAGCGCCGCATACACATCTGTTCCATCACGTGTGCATTTTTCTAGCAGGTGTTTGCGTACAGCTCTCTCAGCTAGCCCATTTGATTGAGGGGAGTGTGGGCTGCTGGTGACATGGCAGAAGTCCCATGTGTGGGCAAATTCTTGAAACTCCCTGCTTGTGAAATATGTTGCGTTATCAGTCAACAAAATTGTATTACGATCCAACACATTTGCTGCCAACGCAGGGTTACTGAGACTTTTCCCATTCTGAAAACACTGGTCCCTTATCACTGGCTCTGCATAGGCAGCCCTCATTTTTATGAAAACAGTGTTATGTTTTATTAAAACAGTTATTATACATCTAAAATGGATGCAGTCACCACATAACTAATGTCTGTATTGTCAAAAATGTTCAGCAGTCAAAGGAATTTCAAATCAATGGATTTATTAAAAACAAAATTAACATTCAATTCAGGTTAATGCAGTGAATTTAACACTTTGAAAGGGACTATGTGTATCTCACCTAAACTAGGCGTTTTTTTAAACTGGGGTCTGGGTCAGGGGGTCCTTCGAAATGTTTGGAAAAAAGGCATGTGATTTAAGGAAAATCTGCACACTATTTAGATAATTTTTTTTTTTTTAAATAATGAAAAAAGTGGCAAGGTTTTGGTCAAAGACCTTTGTCAGGCTTATGCTCTTACTTTTTTATGTGGAGAAAAAGCATAAATATACTGTATATACGCTTGGTCCATTTTATTTTTAACGCTAGGCTACTTTTCTCGTATTCGAAACAAGCTGCAACCTCCCACTCTCTCTATTGAAACCAACACGGAAATGTGACTTAAACTGCAATTCTTCGACTGGCGGCTAGAGACTGGCTGCAAAAGGGAGTCAGTCCCATTGACTCCCCATGTTAAAATGCCCAACTTTACAGCAGAAAAAAGTATGTTTACAGCCTGGTTCAAAAAATGGTTTTGGTATAGCTAGTTTTGCCCTTCATGTCAACTGTGAGGGGGGTGAATTTTTTTATAACTCATCCGTTAAAGTTATATTAAGCCTTAGATAAGAAATTATGTTTTTGAGGAAAACATTTCAAGATTTTTCTCCATATAGTGGACTTCTATGGTGCCCCGAGTTTGAACTTTCAAAATGCTGTTTAAATGCGGTTTCAAACAAACAACTAAATGTGATTGTAAATGATACCAGACAAGGAAGAAGGGTCTTATCTAGTGAAATTATTTTTATTTTTTTAAATACTTTTTTCCTCAAACCTCAAACATTAATCTTTTCTTGCTCCGCCTAAACTATGTTTTTTTTTCCAGATCAAGACAGTTAGGGTATGTCGAAATATTCCCATCTCATTTTCTCCCACAATTTTAAAATTGTCCTATATCACTGCTTTAACTTTTTAGTTAAGTGTGTTTGATATTTTTCCATGTTCTCTTTGTAAACAATGGGTCAGAACTACTGCAGCAATGTAGGATGATTTTTAAATGATTTTTGAGTTGAAAGACAAAAAAAAAAAAAAAAAAGATGTGTTTTTTGACATACAAATTTCTTGAACTAGAAAAAACAGAGCTCAGGCAGAGCAAGACAACATGAGTGTTTGAGGTTAAAAATATAAGAGTTGTTTTTTTTAATAAAAATAACCAACTGTTTCGCTAGATAAGACCCTTTTTGGAAGTTCAAACTTGGGGCACAACAGTATTCCACTATATGGAAAAAAATCCTTCCTCAAAAAACATAATTTATACAACTGACTTGAACATCTTGGATGACAAGGGTTGAGAACATTGATTTTAATCAGAAACTGACAATGATCATAATTTTTTTTTTTTTTTTTTTTTTTTCAAAAAAAGAGCACCAGCAATATGTTTTGTGTCAGACCTCATTATTTTTAAATCCACATTAATTTCCCATGTTCATTACTCATACAGGGACAATAAAGTGTTTAGACGTTCTATATTTTAATTATAATTTAATTAACTAAGCCCGATATTTGGTGATACGCCTCTGTTTGTGCAAATATAATGTAGCTACAATAAAAAGGTAAAATAAAAGTTGATTACATTTTTTAAATAGTAAATTCTCGAATCAAAATCCGCGGAGAATCCAGCAGGTGGCGGCTGATCTTTAGTAAAACACTCTGGGACGAAGCCCACCAATAATAACCAACAACAGAGTCTTTTGTGGGAAGGCGAGCGCTTCACAGTATTTCTCATATTTATACAACTATGAAACACTTTATACACATTTTAAGGTGTCGTTTCTGTTTTTTATTGGGTTCCTCGCTACTTGTGCGTCTTTCTTTCTACTAAAATAAACATTTAGTGGAGCAGCAGCGAGCGTGTGGGGAAAATATGTTGAATTCATTCAAACCTGAGCGAATTTGAGAGCTTTTGCGTGTTCAGTCGTGTGATTGTTTCAATGAACTGTCAAGTCAAAAGTCATAGTTTGATATTTGTGAGGGGAATTCATGGGAATCGATCTCAAGTGTTGCTGCTGTGGTTTTATTTTTACTCTTCTGACATCTTTGACAGATGTTTTACATTGGAAAAATATACTGCTAAATACACTTGCTAATATAGATACATATGAGTAAAGTTTGACAATGGAAACAATAAATACTGCTTGTGCTTCTTTGATTTGTGCTCTTCTTTTATTTAAGCTCATAATCGAAATAAAGTTAGTTATAAAATCAGACTATATTTAAATGGGCTGCTTTAGTTATTAAGCCGTAGTATTTGATAAAGATGAGTGTCATTGGTGTTTGTGTTATTGTTGATGTTTCATTTCTGTCATATAGTGAGAAATACCATACCTTTCAGTAGAGCAGTTAAGCGTTTAGCATAAATCCTGATTTAAATAATCTCAGACACTCAGAATAAAGTGAGATGATCTGCTGATGACCCTGAATGTCTTGTTGAGTGAGTGTTGATAGTCTGAGGCTCATCAGTGTTAAAAGAGCTGCTGAAAGGACTCTTTATTTCTTGTCAATAGTTAATATTTTCACCTCATTTTAATGCTGATGTCTCCAGATCTTCTGTAAATTGGCCATTGTAAATTGAGCTCATTTAATTGATGTCAACAGACTGAGGGTTATTTAAATTGTTTTGTATACACTGTATATTATGTACCTATCTCAAAAAGTTGTTTCAACTTAATATACTTTGTTACCCCGATGCCTTAACATTTTTAGTTCAGTCACCTAAAAAATTAAGTGACAACTGGAATATTTTAGTTAAATGAACTAAACATTTTAGGCCAAAGGGATAACAAATTATTTTAAGTTGAAACTGAACTTTTTTTTTACAGTGTAAACATGCATTTTTTCAGACATTATACTCTTTTATTATACTCATTATACTCATAAGAATGAGAACAATGTTAGAATTATAAATACACATTTGTGAATCAGCATCAGTTGTTTTGCTATATATAGATATAGATGCTTAAATATGCCAATTAGTATATAAGTCAAAGACAAAAAAGGGTTTATATAGCAATAAATACATTCATTAATTACATTTTTACATAAACACATCTGTTATGCTGAATGAGGATGGATCATTATTTATTTTGTTTTCACAAAAGTTAATTGAAACATATAGACACTTGCATTTAATTAATTTGCTATGCATATAAAATCACTTTTTTATTTAATTTAAAGCAGAGCAGATTAAAAAACTGATATATTTTAGATTTTTGGCATATCAGCTCCTCCCACAGCAATCGCATCATCAGCAAAGCTCCGCCCACATAGTAGTTCACCAATAAATCCTGGAAAATACTCATCAGTTTACAAGTGCAGGCGAGCATCAAATCATTAGGAGGAGCTGAAAAAGACTGAGTTTGTTAAAGAGGACAGAGAGAAGATGAGAGATCCAGAGCCCTGCAGAATCAAGCTCACTGAAGAACTGAAAGGTTGGTATTTATTCTTCATACGTTTATAATGCTGAAGAACATTTATGTAATAAAAACTTGAGCACTTCATTACATCTAGATAATTTTAAGAGCTGTGAGATTAAATAATGAATATTTACTAAATAATTACTGATTTAAACTTAATCAGTAATTATTTCGACCAGACTGGCCAATACCATCCACCGATAATTTTAATAAGGCTACTGAATGGAAAATAAATAGTGTATAAATAAATACTATTTTAATAAAATCAAGCTTAACACATTTTGTAAATGAATACAAAATAATAATAATATTAATTATATGTTGATCATTACAGTTAGTTCATAGTTCATTATTAATATGCAACTAAAAATGTAAGAAATCACTTTTACAAGGAAAAATGTTCTATTTTACAGCTTTTATTAATCTTAATGTAAAAAAAAAGTCCCCTTAGGCAATTAATTGTGAAGTGTTTCTATTACATCAACAGTCAAGATGAAGATGGCCATCTTTAAATATCTACACAAAGGCCACAGTATTAAAATGACAAACATGTGGATATTGTGTACTTTCACAATTTAACTTGCCGATCTCGTGCTGTATAAAAAAAGACTTTAGGGACTTTGCTGTATACTGAGGCTGTTTTTAGCCACTCTCACAACGAATGCAACCCGGAAAAAATATCAGCATGGATTTTTGCCAATTAACTATCGGTGCTGATTAATCGACAAAACATCTTACGGAAATGAATGAAATGAAACATGTAGTGTGACTGCCCATTAATAATTATGCATTTTTTTAGAAAGATAAATTAAATATTAACCTAAAAGTCCTTTCACTTTGTATGTTTATCTTTGAATTATGTTGATGTACTGACAATTAAATGAAACTCTTTATTCATTAATTTCAGAGCTGATGGAAGAGAACAAGGAGAGTGAAGAACTGAGTGAAGTGGAGGAGAAACATCACAACAAATTTGGAGAAAAACCTTTGGGTCATTCAAAGACTAAAAATACACTTGTAAAGAAAAGAGCTGCCATGAAATCTTTCACCTGCAATCAGTGTGGGAAGAGTTTCACACAATCAGCAAACCTTAGAACACACATGAGAGTTCACACCGGAGAGAAGCCGCACACATGTGCTCAATGTGGTAAGAGCTTCGGAAATAAAAGAAACCTTGAAGCACACATGAGAATCCACACTCATTGTGTTTCATTGGAGTATCTTTCTCTTCCACTTCTAATCTTCTTCTCTTGAGATGCTTTGGCTTAAGTCACTAAAGAAAAAGATCTGTCTCATTTGAATTCACTTTCACTTTTTTGGCTTCAAATAATGATTGATTAAACACAATTCCTTTTATTAACAACCCAATGTTATTATTGTCCATTTTTATTTTATGTTCACTGTGTTTGTACCAGGAATCATTTTAATCCTGAAAGCCATGAATGTGTTTGGTCCAAATGTGTGCTTTTGGGGATTTCCATATTTTAGTGATATCAAAACTGGTTTAAATGCCCAATAAACTATATGGTAACACTTCACAATATTGGTACACTAATATGCATTAATTCATGTTTAACTAATTCACAGATAACACAGAATTAATATAATAATCATGATGACTTAAGCAAGGTAAATTTATTTACATAGCACATTTCATACACAATGGCAATTCAAAGTGCTGTACATAAAATGATAATCAAAATAATCACAATAAAAACAAGCAAAATGAGGAGCTAAGCATGGCATGGAGCACCAGACCAACTGCAACAATGACTAATTAAAGCAAGTTTAGGATGATTGTAATTGAAATGTCTCAGGTGGCGCTGTTATCAAATAGATGTGGTAAGTTCAGTGTTAGGTTACAAGGACACACACAAAGTTTGATGTCAATATGTCAAAGCTTTGCAGAGATACATCCTCAAACGTAGTCTGGCATTATGCCTCAGATTTGTTGCTGTGCTATACAAAATCCATAACTTTTTGTCAGCACTGTCTGATGGTGATCTGATTAGATTTTGGCCAAAATCTGACCAATGGTCAAGGGAGAGTTTGAAAAAGTAAGTTTTCAGCATAAATCAAAATGGCAGACAGGAAGTTCAGAAAATTATGGCATAATTGGCGTCTATGTTAAATTTCATTACATCTTTTGACCACAAGGTGGCACTTTCTCAAAACATTTGAGTAGGCTACTTTCAAGTCATGGTTTCGATAGTACATACAAAGTTTCATAATGGTACACCAATGCATCCGTAAAATGTAGCATTTTATATCATAATACTCTACTGAAGTCAATGGCAATTTCATGTTTTGTTTAATTATAGTCCCAATAAGAGGCACAACCCCACTACATTTTTTATGTGCCCTTAGAGTGTGTCAAATTTGGTGAAAGTATCTCATTTTGTTTCGGAGTTATAGATATTTTTTATACATGAGAAGATAAAAAATGACCGATGGCTGACTTTGTTTGCATTCTTTTGCCACTTACTCTCAAATTCGGCAGTTGGGCATTAGTGTATAGACTGCACGCTATGGTTAAGAATTTCCTACGGTGGTTTTGTGTTGATCGGAGTAGTGGTTTCTAAGCAAATATTTTTTAAGCACTAAAATGCAATGTTGCACAAACCATAAGGTAAAAGCTAGAATGTTTGACATCCCTGGACTCAGCAAGGATTATGGAGTCTAAAAAGGTGACAACTGTGAAAATAAGTTGATTAAGTTGAAATTTAAAGCATGTGAATATTTGATTTTACCACTAGGTGGCGCTGGCTTGAAAATTCTCAGGCTCATTCAGGGCATTGTGCTGATTGCCCATACAGAGTTTTGTAATAAGTCAAGGCGCTTGTAAAATTTAAAATTTTACAACAACATTTAAAATGGCCGAAGCCCTAAATGGCTGACATGGGAAAATTTGACTATGGTTCGACTCAGCATGGTGCACTGAATCTAAAGTTTTGTGATTTTTGGCCAAACCATTGAAAAGTTGTAAACAAAAATAACAATTTTTCTATATCCTGACCACTGGGTGGCACTGTGACAAAACACTGCAGGTAGCCTCAAGTCATGCTTGTTATAGCACACTCCAAGTTTGGTCTCAATACGCCAAACCATTGAAAAGTTGTAAACAAAAATAATAATTTTTCTATATCCTGACCACTGGGTGGCACTGTGACAAAACACTGCAGGTAGCCTCAAGTCATGCTTGTTATAGCACACTCCAAGTTTGGTCTCAATACGCCAAACCATTACGGAGATAAAGCCTCACATCCATTTTTTGTGTGCATGCTTTTTGTAGAATTCGTATGCGTATTATTCGAGAATGATTAGACAAATCAACTTGAATTCCAAAACTTTTCGCCAGCATGGTCTGAAGATGGTCTGACCCAATTTTGGTGAAAATCGGACAAACAAAAAAGTAGGTTTTACGAACAATTAAAAATAGTGGAAAATGTTTGGACAAGTGGTGGCACTAGAGAGTTTGACTTAGAGACTCCAAACTTGCTTTGGTTAATGTTGAGACTGTCCTCTATCAATGTGCCAAATTTCACAACTTTCCCGCAAACAGTTCTGTGGGCTGCTATAGACTAAATGGCGGAAGAAACGGAAGACGAAGAAGAATGCCAACGAATACAATAGGTGCCTGATTATTATACATAAAATACAGTGCCATCATTGTGGATGTAGAACAGTGGTCATTAATTAAAAACACAACTAAACAGATGAGTTTTGAGTGTGAATATAAATGTGGCAGTCTAAAATGTTTTAGTACATCAGGGCCCGTATTCACAAAACATCTTCTAAAGCTAAAAGTAGCTCATGACTTCCTGATTTAAAAGAAAATCTTAAAAATAATTTGGCCATGTCAATCCTAAATGTAGGACTCCTAAATTTGTGCTCAAAGATAATTTCACAAAGCGTTTTAGCGCTAAAACTGGCTCCAAAGTCACTAAGACGGTCAACCCTGGCCTTACTCTCAGTTTAAGATTTCTCTCTATTCTTTAGTAAGTCTGTCTCAGCAGCTTTGTTAATAGGTTTTAAGAGAAAACTCTTAGCTAAAAACATTTATTACTGTTATTTAAGAGAACTCTTAGTGGTAGGATAAAATGTTTTGTGAATACGGGCCTTGTTTCCCAAACCAGTAAGAAGCAGTGCTCCTAGTTTGATTGGATGCAGAAAAATACAATGACAATAAAGGCATTCTATTCAGTAGCTTTATTGAGACATTTTAAAACAGAAAGCTCAATAAGCAAACATTTTCCATATGCAAATACATTTGGCGGACAATTTGAGTTGTTGATAAAAATATATATAAAAAAGATAAATTATTAGTATTGGTCATTAAGGTTTAAATGTAACATTATCAGTATTGTTGCAATGTAAATAATACATGTAAATAATAACTTAGAAAATAATAAATAAATAAAATGTAAAATCTTTACTGTATAAATTGATGTATAAATGCTTTTTAAAGCTACTAAAGTGAATCAGTCAAGAAAGTAAAGTTTTTCTTTTTCTTTTGATGTTTGATTACAATTAATGACATGCTTGATGGCTTCATTAGACTGCTGTCACTTTAAGAACTAATGCATGGATCCAATTTGCTGACAATATATCGCTTTATCTCAAATATCTTGTTCGAAAATACAAGATGAAAATATAAGAGAGATCTCACTTATGAATTGTGAATAACAAAAATGCATCATAGATGAATGTCTTGATATTCATAGACACATAGTAGAGAAACAGTTTGCGAGATACATTTAGCTTAATTATATATGTTAAAAGTGGTTCAGCCTCTTACTTATCTTCCTGAACAAGAATGGTTTGTAAAAGATCACTTTTTTCAGGTACAAATGCATTATAGGTCAATTGGACATGATCTGACATTTATTAGAAAACACAATTATTTAATTAATATCGTGAAGCAAAATTATACACAATAATACAAATTTCGGACATTGTTCTTTGTGGAGGAACATCTTTGAGTTGATCTGAATCTCACAGTTGAATCTGCTGCTTTTGAAGATGAACTTTATTCACTCTGGAAACTTTAGATGTTTCTTTGTCATGTCACTTGTAATGACTGGTTAGAACAAATTTATCCAGACAATATTTTATTGCTTGATGCATTATTGGGTCTCACTTGTTGAGGATGCAGCATCAGACCTGATGTGTACCTTTCATGTGGTATTGCAACAGGCCACTTTCCTTCTCTTCTTGACAGTCTGTAAAGAAAGGTCTTTTCCTTCATTTTTGTATTTGTATTCAAGTATGGATTAATTAAACTCATAATTCCCTTTCAATGCATTCAAAAGCGTAGTTAACATTACATATTACATTATTGAAAGAAGACACCTTAAAACGGCTCCTTTTTCTCTTTTTTTTCTTTCCTGAAAAACGATTTTGTTGTTTTATTGAGACAAAGCGACATTCTATTTTTCTATTTTTCATAAGGGATAGATTTTGCAGTCATTTTGAATGAACACAAACTAAAAAGGACGTTTTAATTGATGATCTGCTATTATCTGTATGACCTTAAATTAAAAAAAGTATCAAGTTGTTTCCGCTGCTGAGAAAGAAATCCAAGTGATGGCGCTGTCAATCAAACATATAAAAAGGTTATTATGATTCATTTAATTTAGCATTTGTACAATATAAAAGTATCATCACCTAGTTGCTGATTTACTCGTGTATTAGAAGTACACATATGTTAGCATGTAAATGTTACATGTTATGCAATAGCACTGTTTTAATATAGGCGAGTATATTTTTATTTTACATGGCTACATATTTTTCATTCTTGTTTGTTTTCTGAACATTAAAAAAAATTACATCCCCTCACTCCGTGTCTAATATTTACATGAATAGTGTTTATAGTGTGTTCCCCGGTTTAGTAGGGTGGTTACCAGAATTGATGTGGCAAGGGGTACAGAGTCAGCAATAGATCTAACTATTGTCACGAAAACCATTGCAGATAAATGTGATTGGAAGGTAATGAGGGAAAGCACAGTTGGGAGTGATCACTATCCAATTAGAGTTCAGGATAAGGTTGGAATTAAGAAATGAATTTGAAGTTAAAGAAGAGAGATGGATTTTAGGAAAAGCAGACTGGGATAAATTTAGAAAAGCTTGTGATGAATTGATACTGTCTATTGATAAAAATCAGGATATTGAGAATTTATGTCATGAAATTAGCTGTGGAATAGTTGTTGCAGCAGGGATATCTATAATAAATCCCTAAAACTAAAAACAAGACTTTAAATAAAATAGTACCATGGTGGACTAAAGAATGTAAGAAAGCAATTAAAGATAGAAATACAGCATTCAAAAAGTTAAAAAGAACACATAATTTTCAGAATTTAATTCAATATAAAAGATCTCAGGCAATTGTAAGGAAAACCACAAAACAAGCTAAAAAAGATAATTGGAAAAAGTTCTGTGATTCTATTGGTCGAACTACTCCAGTGGAGAGAGTTTGGAACATGATTAAATAAATGAAAGGGAATGGAAGGGAATATGGATATCCAATGCTAGTTGAAGGACAAAGAAAGATCACAGATAATAAGGAAAAAGCAGAGGTTATAGCAAAAACATGTGTCAAAGTGCATAGTACAGCTAACTTAAACCACGAAGAAAAAAGAGGAAGGGTAGTAACACTTGAAAAATATCAGAATGTATTTAACAATGAGGATAGCGAAGAAGGAGTGTATGGATCTGCTGCTAAAACATCAATTAAAAGATTAGATGTTATACAAAATCAAGGTTTGAAGCTATGCTGTGGAGCAATTAAGACGACACCAGTGGCAGCTATCCAGGTAGAGATGGGGGAGATGCCTCTCCATCTTAGAAGAGACCAGCTGTCTCTAGTGTACTGGGCAAATCTAAAGGGTCATAGTGGAAAACACATGAGTCAATCTGTTTTACAGCAATGTCAAGAAAGAGAGAATGATCTAATCAAAAGTTTTGGCTGGACCATAAGGCAAAAAGCAATAACTATGGGAATCAGTGCTCTGGAAATAAGTCCTACAGTGGTATACCCAGTTTCTCCTCCCTGGCTGCTGTGTGAGGTCCCAGTTGACTTGGGCTTATTAGAGGAAAAGGAAAATGCTGAAATTGACAATTACAGTGTCCAGAGTTACATAGGAAGCAAATATAAAGAAGCAGTCATTTTATACACCGATGCATCTAAAGGCCGGGACACGCCAACCCGACGCCAACCAACTAGCGCCGAAGAAAGCCGACCGTCTTGTCGCCTCTAGTCGGCTGCGTCTGCGGGCGTCCGGGCTATTAAACTGAGCTCGAACACACCGAACTGACGAAAGTCGACTGCCAACTAGAAGGTGCTTTCTGCGCATGTGTGAGGGGATATACCGTGGCGTACCTGCAGATGGCAGTAGTCTGTATTTTCATTCCAAGAAGAGAACCCGGAAGAACCGCCGCACGGTTTGCATAGCGTTTTCCGTTATGCCGTACAGCGCTGGCCTGTCTTGGATCAAATTGATCAGCTCGCCCAATAGCTTCGTTCCACACAGCCATAGTTGGTTTCGAATTGCGAAATGATGACAGCGAGCCGTTTCCCTCTAGACTATTTTCTTTGCTTGTTACGTCACTTCACGTTCAAGTCCTCCACGCGCACTGATTCGGTGTCTGAACAGCCAATCAGAGCGCTCTCTTTCCCAGACGGCCCCAACAAGCCCGACGCCGATTCAACATGTCGAATCGGGCAAACTTTGGCCGACGCGAGCCCGACGCGAGCCCGGCGCGAGCCCGACGAAAGCCGACGCGAGCCGACGTGCAGAACACACCGAACTGACGCGCTTCACCGACTCCCACCAACTGCCCGAAGAGGCCAGACGGCCAATCGTCGGCTTGATGTGTCCCGGCTTTAAGCAGACTGATAATAAAATGGGAATTGCGTATGTTATCCCTCAACTAGATATTGAATTTGTAAAAAGTATTACTGATAATTTAGCTGTATACACAGCAGAATTGGTAGCAATATGGATGGCATTACAGTGGATAGACAGCAATAGACCTATGCAAGCTGTGATCGCATCAGACTCCAGTTCCGCTTTAATAAGCCTTAAACATTCTCACTCTGAATCAAGACAGGATAAAGTATTTGAAATACTCCAACTAACTAACAATCTTCTTAAGGCTGGTAGTAGTACTATTAGTACCCGCTCATATAGGTGTAGGAGGTAATGAGCTAGCAGATAAATGGGCGAAGAAAGCAGCAGGAAAGTCTGAGATAGTTATCAAATACAGCAAAACTGAAGTCAAGAGCATAATTAAATCTAAAATAAATGGAAAATGGCAATTTATATGGGATAATGAACAATCTGGAAGACACCTGTATAGCATTCAAGGAAAGGTGGGGAGGAGTAGGAATACGTGCAGAAGGAAGAAGGAAGAAGATGTGCTGTCTAGAATGAGGCTAGGACATACAGGATTAAATAGCACATTATTTATATTGAAAAAGCATGTTGATGGAATGTGTGAATTTTGCAATAGTCAAGAGACCATAGAGCATGTAATTATGTACTGTCCTAAATTCCATCAAGCCAGACAAATATTGATTTGAAACTTAGTGAAAACCAGATGACATTAAATGTACATGACATACTGCAGAGATACTCTGGTGAAATTTCTTTCCAATTTTTGTTTTCTTTTTTGAAAATAACTGGGTTATTAAACAGAATTTGAGAAAGTATAGGTTGACCTTTTGATCCACACTCCAGTCCAGATGCTGGCGGTAATGCACCAAAAGCTGGTTGCCAACCGCCATATAAAACAAGAAGAAGAAGAAGAAGAAGAAGAAGAAGAAGAAGTAGGGTGGTTACGGTAGTTCAGCCTCGAGTCCTTTATGAATGGCATGCCATTGGATTTGGAGTAATGGTGGCGTGCACGCTCAACAAACGCCAGTCGGACGGTTGTGATTTCTTTCTTTGAGGTAAATAAAAGTTTTATTGCTGATGTTATACTTTTTAATACTTTTTAAGTGTAATATTATGAGGGTTGTTTCTGGTTTTGTTTTATGAACTGGCCTGTCACTGTAAAAGTATTGCACGTTTGCACGTGATGTATTTGGGGGTACTGAACCATTTCAGTTATCAACTTGCTACCAGCTAAGCCTATTTATGTGTTTTAGAATTTTTGCAGTGCTGTTAATAAATGATGATTGTTGTGGAGAAGTTTGTTTATCATGAATGGCTTTAGTTCAGGAGCAGGAATATTATTTAGAGGGAAACTGTGGAAACTCTGCAGCCACCTACGGGTAAAAGTTATGTGTAGTGTTTTTTTTTTACTTTTAATACTGGATTTCTAAAAGATGGGCAAAAATCTTACACTAAACTATGTGAAATTATCCATGTTATCCCCATGAATTAAAGTAAGAAATTTTGGTCTTTTATAAAGTGAATTTTACATAAAAGCAGTTTTTGTATAAAAACCCATTAAAAAAAAAAAAAAAATTATTTATTAATTTATATATATTTAAAAAAATATCATTAACCCACTGAAAACTGCACAAATGTAAGAGTAAAAACTTTAATAAACAGAAAAATATACAGTACAGACCAAAAGTTTGAACTCAAAGATTGATAATGATCTTGAATGTGTTGAGTGAGTGTTGATAGGCTCATCAGTGTTAAAGGAGCTGCTGAAACGACACCATTTCATGTCAATAGTTAATATTTTCACCTCATTTTAATGCTGATGTCTCCAGATCTCCTGTAAATTGAGCTTGTTTAATTGGCTCATTTAAAAGAGTTATTTTTTATTTTTTGTACTTGAAAACTTTAAAACTTGAAATTTTAAATTAGTTAATTTAAATGACAACTGGGTTATTTT
>NW_027394698.1:0-14321 GCF_049309525.1 Garra rufa | reverse complement strand
GTCATATACTGAATGTTTGTAAGCCTGCTGTTGTTGAAAGTCAAGTCTTTGTTTTTGTATTTGTTTGTATTGGATTTTAATAAACTGTACTTGGGTTCATTACAACTCTCCTCCAGTAGACTAATTGTTACAGAATACTCGACTGACAAGTCTGGTTTCTTTCTGCACTTTCGCCAAGGCAGTAAGTCACATTCTTCAATAAAAATTGTCTATGCTTTGTTAATGTGTTTATCCCACAGAGTTACACATGCAGAAAAGAGTTTATAAGACATTTCTCACCCCAAGGGCTTTCGGCTGGCCTTTCAGAAATGCCTGAAGTCCTTGAAGAGGTGAAACTCCTGCCACCTGTTGGACATAAACAGGCACTGGAGCATTTGCCATCATCATTTGTGTTGGTTGTTGATACTGGATGACATGTGGGTTGACGGGTATGGCTGTGCTGGACATTCTGGTTTCTGAATCTCAAACCTGTACCTGTGCAAAACCATAGTGAATCAAAACGTGAACAATAAGATTATGAAACAGCTCATAATACAGGAAACAGCTGGTACTTTTTGACCATTTCTAGTCAGTGTGAACTTATGTAAATGTTTCTGTAATGTAATCGTGTTGCTTCTAACCTGTAATGATATTGCGCTGGAGGAAACAGAGGAAGTTTGAAGAGAGAGAGAAGAAAACAGGAACAAACCAAGAGAGAGGTAGAGTTTAGGATGAGAATGAGGAGATGAAAAGAGAGGCTGTAGCTCATGAAGTCTTAATAGAGCTCCTCACAAGAAATCCTGAAAAACGTAGCACTGTATACATGACTGTGATTTTAACTAAAAATCTTTTTTTAGGCCTACTGTTCTACTGAAAAAAAAAAAAAGCTCAACTAGGATGGCACTGAGGTTATACTTTTTTTCTGCTTGGAAAAACCTTGCGCAATTACATCCTGTCACGTAACAGGAAGGTGTGTCATTTGCACTCTAATCGGTTTAAAAAGAAATTATGGTAACACTTTCTATGAAGCCCCTATTTATAATACATTATGAGGGTATTTCTAAGGCATTATAATGAATGCATAATGCATTATAATAAACCTTATAATATGTTATATCATTTCATGAATATTCATAACAACAATTATAATACATTATAATATTTGAGTATTTGAGGTTATAACTTTTAAAATTATGATTATTTATAACACACAATGGACGCATATTTAATCTACCTAATTTATGTTGGACTTTATCATATTACATTTATTTTTTACATTATCTTTTATTTTGATGGTCCCCTTAGTCTATTGACTATAAGCTTACACTTTCCAACTACATGTCAACTAACACTCCTTAAAGTATTAGTAGACTTAGGTTAAGATTAGGCTAGGTAGAAGGTTCACATAGTAGCAAATTTACTTATAATCAGTTTGCCTTTGGGGAACCATCAAAATACAGTGTTAGCATATATTTAGCATACTACTAATAATAATTACTGCTAGCTGACATGTAGTTGCTGAGTTAATTATCAAAAGCTGTCTAAAGGGTACTATCAAAATAATCAAACTGATAATACAAATGTGTCATATCTCATCTAATACCTGATTGTATGGCTCTTTGAGAAATATTATTATAATTACTTATAAGTGGTCTTTGTATGCTTTAAGTAAAGTGACATGAGAAAGATGGCAAGAAATGAGACTTATAATACGTTATAACTATGGAAGAGGTAATCATACTCTTAAAAGCTATAACCACAAATAAGTAAAAATTATAATACATTAAAACTGTTCTTATGAATACTCATGAGATGATATAACATATTATAAGTTGTTTTTATAATGCATTATAAATTAATCATAATGCGTTAAGAATACCCTTATAATGTATTATAAATATGGGCTTCATAGAAAGTGTTACCACATCATTTTTGCTATATTATATACTACTATGTTATTAACACTGTAAAGCCTGAAATAATGAAATCAAGAGTCAGATAATCACTTTTTTTTTAATTAACATTTTTTCGCATTTAGAAAAAACATAAAAAAACACATATGCAAACGTTTTTTCTTTTATGTATTGTCATATACTCTATACATCAGGCTTTAGAGTCTTTTAATTTTAGAAATGCATGTTTAACCGGTGTTGTCTGCGTTGTGTTTTCTTTCTCTCGTAACGAGTAACCAGACAGACATCAAGTGACAGTTCGACTCTTCTTTAATCTGATATCACCTTTTTGTTCTTATCTCCCATGTGGAAAGGGAAGAGAAAAAAGTAATACAACTTTCAAACAATGAAATCAGTTCAACAAGTGACAAAATGGCATACCTGATAATACTGAATGTTTTTTAAGCAGTGTGTTTTCACCCTTTTTGTTCTTTCTGTTCAAGGAAATTGCAAGTTATTTAGCACATGCATTCATGAGACATCAAATCACAACCTCAAATAAAATGAAATCATGAAAATAATGAAAGATACATAAAAAATAAAGTTATAGATATGATTTAAACAGGAAAACTAGGTTTTAAAGTGATTTAAAAAAGTAAAGATGACATTAGATTTATAAGAACCTGACAGAAACCCACCTCTCCCATGCAGAGACAGTGCGGAAATGGAACAAAGGTGCAAAGACAGGAAATTAAGATTTATGCTGCTTTTGAGGTCAGAAATGGTAGATCGTTCTCTGTGGTAAGCCAAGTGGAACATGAACCACCTTCAACGTTGAAATTAGGTCAGTTGTTGTTTCAATGGTAAAACAACTTTAATATAACTTTGAACGCTAAACAGTTACCTTCTAAAGCAAGTGTTTAAATAATGATGATTAACAAGGTTAATTTATAAATCAACATATATTTTTTATAAGATCATGTCTTCAGCATACAAATAAATTTTTGCCTTTTAAATTATGAACATTTTTCATGAAACTTATTCTAAAATGTAGTGGATGTTAAAATATAATTATTATCAACAAAAAAACTAAATACATTTTGCTACCACTCTGAAACAATTCCTATTGGTTGTTTTACTTTACTGCTTTGACCATGATTGGTTCATCTGGCTGTCGTTCAGGAAACCGACAGGTAAAACTGCGCGCCTTTGTAATTTACAAAATTTCGACCGTTACCGCATTTTCGAATGAGGCTGTGAGCTGCATAGACTGTATGCGAGCTGCTGCTCACCGAAATTATTCGGTTGGTCCCGAATTATTTTTATATTTTCCTGTTAAATTTTTATTTTGAGCGAATTTGACTTGTGAGATCCCAACGGAGAACAAAAACCGGAACACAGAGGAAATAGACGTGATCTGCGAGTTCCTGCAAACACACAGTAGGCTACTGGGTAAATCAGGTAAGAAAATAAGTATTTATTATTACCTTACAAAATAGTACAAGAGTTTACAAATTGGTAGTTAAATACTTGAGTGTGTGCTGCTTTATTACAGACGGAAAAAGTTAAAGGCTAATCGCAATTAGCACACTAGATATTAGCTCATCTTGTCGTATATATATATATATATATATATATATTAGAGGTGGGCCGTTATCGGCGTTAACGTGCTGCGTTAACGCGAGACTCTTATCGGGCGATAAAAAAAATATCGCCGTTAATCTATTCTCAAAGTTGGGTTGGGAGCTGGGTCTATACTATGCAAGGTATGATGACTTTCACCTTGATAGTTTAGCGCGGATGTCTACCTAGCCGAATTGCACTGTAGGGGGCAAGAACGAGTCTTCAAACCTGTGTGTATGCCTACTGTGAAAAAATCACCACATCAAACGAGACGTGATAAAATGGATGCAGCTATGAAGCCTGGTTTGCTTCAGGGAAAATTTATTTTTAAGAAGCTTTCCAATGGAGACCTAGACAAGACTAAGGTTGTTTGCACCTTGTGCAATGCGGAATTAGTTTACTGTAGGAGTTCTTCCAGTCTCAAGTACCACTTAAACGCAAAGCATCCCTTAGCTAATGCGGGAGATGCCGGGCCAAGCACTACTGTAGTGCAGGGGAAGAGTCATCGTCAAACTACTATGTTTGAGTGCAACCGAGGCAAGCCCGTCAGCACAGCTCTATCAGCCAAGCTAACTAATCTCCTCGCTCAGTGGATTGCCACCAACTGCCGTCCCATCAGCGTGGTTGAAGATGATGGGCTCGAGCTTGTTCTCCAGGCGGCCACAGGTGACCCATCTTACAAACTACCTGCGAGGCGAACTATCATGAGGAGAATACATGACCAGCACGCCGCAGAGAAAGTCGCAAAAGACGAGAAGATTGTAGAGGCGAAGTGTGTAGCACTGACTGGGGATCATTGGACATCTGTCAACAACGATAACTACCTCGGCGTTACTGTACACCTCATCGATGCCAGCTGGGAACTTCACTCCTTCGCTTTAGGTAGGCTACGTTATGTAATTTTAAATGACATTAATTTAATTTAATTACTTAGCCTTTTAATTACAACGACGCCACGAATTACCACCACATTATGTTTGCTTCTTGATGATTGCTAGTTGTTTACTACTAGTAGTGAACTTATTCTGATCTACTTTGTCTGTCCGTTAGGTGTGATGAAAACAGAGGAGCGTCACTTTGCAGAAGCGTGTGCCAGGCAGTTTCTCGACGTCGCTAATCAGTGGGGGATAGCTGACAAAATCAGCACTATTGGAACAGACAGCGCTCCTAATATGGTGGCAGCAGGGAGGATATTGCCATTCGAGCATTTGCCCTGTGTTGCGCATGTTGTACAGAGAGCTATTGTAATGTCACTTCGGGAAGGTGGTTTTGATGGTGCACTGGCCAAGTGCCGTAAAGTGGTCGGACATTTCAAACACAGCCCTGCCAACTCAGACGAGCTGAATGTCCAGCAAGCCTCTCTTGGACAAGTTCAGGAGCCACTCGTGCAAGATGTTCCAACACGGTGGAATTCCACCCTTGAGATGATCAAGCGTGTGAGGCGCAACAGAGACGCACTGCAAACAACGCTATCTCAGCAGAAGCACAATCTGGCCCTCCCAACAAATGCTGAATATGAGAAGTTGGCAAAGCTAGAGAAACTGCTGGAGCCATGCAGGTATGGTCTACAATGATAGCGTGTTCATTAATTGGCATACAAGTTATTTTAAATGTCACTTTGTATTTAAGAAACACATGCTCTTAAATGTAAGGTGATTAAGAACTTAAAAATGTGTAATCTGAGTTAAATTAATCAGTGATGAATTATTTATTGCTCTGTTTCTGTCTGTCTGTCTGTCTCTCTCTCTGTGTGTGTGTGTGTATGTGTGTCTGTCTGTGAAGGTACATCACTGAGCTCCTTGGTGGGGATAAGTATGTATCCTGCTCTGTGGTTCTACCTGCCCTGTGCCACCTCCAGCACGCAATGAAGATCTCAGATGATGATCCTGCCTATATTGTGCGATTCAAGGCTGCCTTCACCAAGGACCTCAATCAGCGGAGGGAGAATATAAACCTGGAATGGCTTAAGGTATGTCAGCCTGACCAGAGGATAACTGCATTGTTTGACCATTATAGACTGTTAAGCCAGTAGATCGGTCAGTGAATAGATGAATGAGTCAGGAAGAAATATGGAGGTTGGATTTGGAAAGTAAAATTTTCATCTATCAATAATAATTATTTTTTATTCATCAAAGGTGGCGACTGCTCTAGATCCACGATTTAAGGACCTCAAGTGCTTGCCCAGAGCAGAGAGGGAGCCAGTGTGGGCAAAGCTAAGTGAGTTGGTGAAGGGAGAAGAACCTGGTCTGCAGCCACTCGATGAGGAGAACCCTGAGCCACCCAAGAAGAAAACACCCCTGCTACTGATAGGATCAGACTCAGAATCAGATGAGGAGACACCAGAAGACAATACTGTGGAGAGGTACAAGGTAGAGCCCAGTGCCAGTCTAGATCAGTGTCCACTGAAGTGGTGGTCGGAGCACACTTCTGTCTATGGTAAGATGGCCCACATTGCCCGTAAATACTTGGGGACTCCTGCCAGAACTGTCCCATGCGAGAGACTTTTTTCTTTAGCAGGCCATATTGTACAGAAGAGGAGATCTAGTTTGTCACCAGAAAATGTGAACAAGCTGGTCTGCCTGAGTGACTGGTGGAAGAAGGAGAAATAGAGCTTGGACTGTTTGACAAAGCTACTGACTGTAAACAGTTCATCATGACCTCTTATGTAGGCCTACAGTTCAAAATTCATGTTTAACTGAATAAACAGTTAGTAAACACAAGTACATCTTATTGAACAATTTATTTTCATCACCAATTATCACAGTAGGACAGCTTTCTCAAGCAGTTTGTGATGCATTTTGAAAACAGGAGATGAGCCCCTGGTCTAATGCGCCACCTGGCTTGAGAAACCTGTTCTCAAAGACTTACTTTTAGTCATTACTTGGGTAGCAAACACATTCTGAATGCCTTCGGCAGAATTCAAATGAGCCATTTTAATCTACACTCTAAAAAGTGCTGGGTTAAAAAATAACCCAACCATAACCCAGCTGCTGGGTAACTATGGGACAGAACACGCGTTGGGTTGTTTTGACCCAAGTGCTGGGTTAAATAATTTGACCCAAAATGCTGGGTTGTTTATTTGACCCAACCAGTGGGTCAGATTAACTGTGTTGCTGGGTTAAAAACTACCTAAATATTGGGTTATTTGTTGTCTAATTGCCTTGATACCTTTATATTTACCAATAATAATATATAAATCACAAAAGAATGTAAAATTATTATTGTTTTTCTGTAATACAGTTACACAACACAAAAAAATGCATCTGTAAATGTCAATTTAATGAGTTTTCATATTTCTTTTTAATACAGTTTTCAAATAGGTGCAGCTGTCACACATTTTGTCCAACCCTTACAGACACAAATAATGGTTTTAGTAGATCAGTTTCTTTTAAACACAAAACTGTAAACAAGGCACAATATATTCCTATTCTTTATGTCAACATTGCAGCAGCAGAACACTCAACAATGAATTATTACCACATTAGAATCATTCCAAACATTGTGCCATTAAAACTTAGCCAAACAAAGAGTCCACCAGACAATTCTTACAATTTAAAACATGTTACAAGTGGCCAAGAAAAAAAACTTTTGCCCTCAAAAACTTCACACATGAAGACTTATGTCCATCAATATGATATACTGCAAGCTGGAGAAATTCCCAGGCAACAAGTCCGCTTCAATGGCATGGCCTGGAACAATGGCGAAGGTCTAGAAATGTTGTTGTCTCATCCCAAGGCCCAAATCCACCATGTTGGTCCCCACCTGTTAATTATACGGCATTTAGTCTTGCAACATAACTAACATTTTAAGTTAAGTGTATTTTATGAACATAAACATAGAGGCATGAAATAAATGCTCACTTTGCTTCTCAACTTTTCACACAGTTGTGGTCAAAATTATTAGAACACTAGTATTTTCACCAGCTAAATAAGGTTTTAAGTCAGTGATTTCTATCTTTTGCTGTAGTGTGTCAGTAGGAAATATCGGTTTACATTTCCATTCATTTTGCCATTAATTGTGATAATCCAGTGACATTTTTGTTTGCACAACAGCCAGTGCTCCACACAGGATCTGTTCTCATCATCATCCAGAAGAACTGTGACAGCGTCTCCAAGATGCTCCAAGAGACCAACCTGCAAAGCTACAGTACTGTTAAGAGTTTTAAGCACTTGTCTAAAAATGTCATAAAATGATGCTGTCAAAAATAATGTCATAAATAAATGTTCTTTATCAGTTAACCTTGATTAACTAAATTAAATCAACATTTGGTTTGACCATCCTTTTGCGTTTAAAGCAGCTTTTGCCCTACACTAGGTGCACTTGCACATAGTTTTTCAGGTAGCTTTGCAGGTAGGTCTCTTGAAGCATCTTGGAGACGTTGTCACAGTTCTTCTGGATTTAGTCTGTCTCAGTTTGTTCTGTTTCTTCATGTCATTCCAGACAGACTGGATGATGATGAGATCAGATCTCTGTCTGAAGGATTGGCTGTTGTGCAAACAAAAACCTCACTGGATTATCACAATTAAAGGCAAAATGAATGTTTGGAAATGTAAACTGATATTTCTTACTGACACACTACAGCAAAAGATAACAAACACTGACTTAAAATATTTTTTTAGCTGGTGAAAATACTACTGTTATAATAATTTTGGCCACCACTGTGTTTATATATATATATATACACACCCTTATTAGAGCAGAAAACGTAAAACAAAACTTACAGGTTGTACGTCAATGAATGGCCTCCAGGATTCCGTGGCTGTGGGTCTGAAGACCTTTTATCCAGAGTGGGCAGAACTTTGAAAGCACTTTCCCCTTTAGCATCTAAACCATAGGAATAATATGCAAACTGTGAAACATATTTTATAATCAAAATAACAAACTGAAACACTTTCATATGAAGATTCTTCATTCCTTTAAATAATGCAAATTAATTCCCACCCTCATTCAACTACTGCAGGTTAAGTTTAGGTATGGGGGTCAGATTCAGGGATGTAGAATATGCTCAAGCAGAATAAGGCATCAGTATGTGCTTCATAAGTACTAATTAACAGCCAATATACAAGCTAATAAGCAACTAGTTAAGTGTTACTGTACCATTGTATTTACCAGTTGATGTGTGTCAAATACAGTTGCATATGTTTTTTATAGATTGACATATTATAAGAAAAAGCTTACCTTAAGTCATGTCACCTTATCCCTTGCTGAGCACTGGCAAGAATTAGGTCTGCAACTGTAGCCCAGTCTTCAAAAAGTCTGCCTCTGGATATAGCTTCCTAAAGTCTTGTGAAATCTGATAAAATCAGAAAAACAAATGTGGTTCAATAAGTTTAAGGTTTATACTGGTCTCCTAGTTTGTAATGCAACACAGGCATTCACTAAAATAGAGGAAGAGGGGCCGTTCACATGCCGCGCCTAAAAACGCGTGAAAACGCAAGACGCGTCGCTTTCTCATTCTTTCCAAAACGCAGCTTGCTCTCACATGGCGTCTGCCGTTGCTAAGCAACCATGTCCCGCGCCTGGAAAAACGAGCTTCCATTACGAGCGTATATTGGCATCTACATCTGAAATAACGAACTTCAGTGCGCAAAAAACACGACATGTGAACGGCCACATACACCACGAGAGATTAAGTCTAACTTTACATACTGTAGCTAAGACAACATTACATTTAAGTAATAAACAATAGTACATACCAGTCATATTGTGGTTTAACATTATTAAAGTAAGGGACATAGCGTTTTAGCTAATGCAGATAAGTTACCTCAAGGAAAAAAGCGCGAAAATGCTCAACATAAAACATATGGATCTATCGTTGGATTCGGCACTTCGCAGACATTTACTTGAAAAAATATGCCCTTAAAAGATAAATTTTTGTATGAAATTATCTAATTTTGACAAAACATTACAAAGCCATACAGTATGCAGACAGTAAAGGAACTTACCCCCGTATTTCTGACCTACTCTTTCCATAAGGCGTTAAAATAAAGGCCATATGTATACTGTAAGTTATACAAATAACACACACACACACACACACACACACACACACACACACACACACACACACACACACACACACACACACACACACACATTTATATAACAATAAAGCGATTGTTGAGGCAAAAAAGTACATCGCTAGGGCTAGGCTGCTTAAGTTACAACATTCGTCATTCACGGAATAAAATGCTAACCCCGCACAGCGACATATCAAATATTGCATTAAATAGTGAAATCAGTGTGCTCTAAAACACAACTTATTAAAAATAAAGGTAAATAATGATATAATCATATTAATTTACCTTATAATCCTGCTTGCTGCGAGGTGCGTGACCGCCTGAGGAGGAGACGAGTGAAGAATCCAGAATGTTCGATGAAGTGAAAAAAATAAACAAACCGGTTGGGTCAAAATAACCCAACCCAGGTGTTCATAGTGAAAGAATCCCTTATAGTCCATTTGACCCAACATGATCAACCCAACTGTGTGTTTACAGTGCCTCAAACAACCCAGAATTTTGACCCAGCACAATTAACCCAGCAATGTGTTTACAAAAATAACCCAGCACTTTTTAGAGTGTAGATTAATCTAGATTAATTTCAAGATTTAATCTAGATTAATCTAGATTAAAAAAATTAATCTATGCCCACCACTAATATATATATATATATCTGGTGTTGTTGTTGTGTAGCTAGTATTTGTTACTGTCTGTCTTTTAGAGATTCACATTTTTCGATATAAATGCCATGCATTACTGCAGGTGTGTTTACATTTTTAGTCCTACAATAACAGTCTTTCTTTTCGGAATATCATATAATGGCAAATGTATTTAGAATTTAAGTGAATTAAGATTGTTTAAAGGAATGGTATAAAACAAAAACAAAAATTCAGTAAATCATTTATTCTTTTCCCTTGTAGAGTCATTAAGGATCCAGCTTATTGGCATTTTGGTAAGGAATTGTTCATCTGCTACTTCTAGTTCTGGTAGAGATTTATTGATATTTTGTTACAGGTTTATTTATTTTAATCCAAATGTACTTAATATGATTTTGTTTCACTATATACACTGTATAGTTAAGATTCTGATTAAAACCATGTAATTGGGGGCTCTGAAAGACTGGGAATAATTGGTTAATATTGTACTTTTTATACCCCGACATGGTTTCTGTTGCAGGTTCCATTCTCAAACTTTTCGACCCATTTCCACTGCACAGATGTACACATCAAACTAGTTAACCACCAAAAATAAGAGGTCAAGTGGTTTTAGTCAAAAAAGGTTTCTCTTGCAAGTGCAGCGCAAAATATGCCTGCTTTTGTACAAAAACTTTGAGTCTTTAACCTGGGGTCTATGGATTTTGACAAGTTTTAACATACCCTGACATTTATGTATGTTTTTTTTTTCAGTATCTGAAAAAATACACTATAGTCAAAAGTTTTTTTTTATTTTTATTAAATAATTTCCTTCTGCTCATCAAGCCTACATTTAATTGATCCAAAATACAGCAAAAGCAGTAATGTATTATTTAAAATAACAGATTTCTGTTTGAATATATTTTCAAATGTAATTTATTCCTGTGATCAAAGCTAAATTCTCAGCATCATTACTGCAGTCATCAGTGTCACATGATCTTTTAGAAATCATTCCAATATGCTGTTCAAGAAACATTTACTATCAATATTTAAGCAGTAGAGTATTTTTTCAGGATTCTTTGAATAGTAAGTTACAAACTTTTATTTTAAATTGCAATAAAATATTGTGAAATATTGTGTATTTTTTATCAAAAAAAAAACAAAAAAAAAACTTCACTGATCCCAAATTTTTGAACAGCAGTTTATTATACTGTAAAAAATGTTTTCTCAGGTAATCTAAAATGTCATTTAGTTGTATCAAATATATAGAGGTATAAAGAAGGTTTTTGCACAGGTGTCTGAACTGTCCACCCAATAGAGAAAAGTTTTGCGCAGCAGGAAAATAAAACAGGAGGAAACATTGCTGTATATACATTTAATCTGCATTTGCAATACAAAAATACAATAAAAACTGTGTGTATAATAATTTTGTTATTTAATTTGAGAAGTAGTTTGATATGGAAAAAGGTGTGACCGAATTATGTGTAAAAAGACGAGTACAATTATGATTTGAAGTGAAGACTTTGCTTCTCTGATGTTAATCCTGTGGTAACCAGGAGTTACAGAAGCTTCAGTCTGGATCCAACCCTGACGAAGATCTGAGAAGAGATGATGCCAACCCCTCAAACAACATACAAAACTACCTAATTATGCTATAAATTTAATTGCAACATATAACCACTGCAGTTAATAGTGTTACAAATGTGATTTGTAGGTGTAGACATGAATTAAGAGGTTTTGATATGTTTTCATTACCAGATACATATATCATGGCTACTAAATCTAGAGCCCTGTGCCAAAAGAATAAAGCTGACTTTTAACATACAACAGTGTTGTAATCCATTACAATATTGTGTTACTCCCTAAAAAAGTAACTAATTACGTTACTTAGTTACTTTTTATGGAAAGTAATGCGTAACTTTACTTTTACGTTACTTTTGCATTACTTTTGAAATCTGGACAGGGCTTACTTGTTTGCTTTTAACATAAAAAAAATAAGATAATTTTAGCAAATGTAAAATGAAGGAAAAGTCAATTCGCGGTTGCTAAGGTACCCGGGGTGGTTGCTAAGGTGTTGCTATGCGGTTGCTATGGTACCCGAGTTGGTTGCTAAGGTGTTACTATGCGGTTGCTAAGGTACCGGGTGGTTGCTAAGGTGTTGCTATGCGGTTGCTAGGGTACTTTTGAAATCTGGACAGGGCTTGCTTGTTTGCTTTTAACATAAAAAGTTAGATTTTTAGCAAATGTAAAATGAATAAGCCTAAGGCTGAAGGAAACTTCAATTCGCGTTTGTTCAGTAGAACTGTAGGAAAAGTTCAACACCCTTCAGCAATGAGAAAAATGAAGCACAGATGTTAGTTCATCTAAAATAAGTGTTGCTTATTAGTGCGGTTGAATTGGATCAACAACGGTCAGCAGCAAAGATGTCGGTTGATACATTTGTGATTAAATTCGTAAAAAAAACTAAAAGTTACTGGCGTCACTTTTTTTGAAAAAGTAGCTCATATATTTTATGTAAAAAAAAAGAAAAAAGTAATGCGTTATACTTTACTACACTGTAAAAAGTTTTCACCAGTTTCAACTTAAAAACTTAAGTTTAGCAGCTGCCTTAAGATTTTAAGTTAAATCAACTTAAGCCATTTAAACTCACAAGTTATATGTTACAGTTCTGTCAGTTTATATCTTAGTCATGTCATGTATTTGGTTTCTCCCATTGTCTTCCCCCGTTAATCTGTCTGCTTTGGTTTAGTCCTTGTCATCTGTATCACCTGTGTCCCCGTAATTAGTCTGTCTTTATAAGCATGAGTTTGAGTTCTGTTCTTTGTCGGTCCTTTTGTGTGAATAGATGTGTGTGATGATCCTGACTTGTTCCTGCCTTGTTCCAGTCGAAGATTTATATTAAATATATTGTATTTTGTTATTCCTGTCGTCCGTCTCGTCAACTCCTGCACGCACCCGTGACATAAGGACCGACCAACAAAAGTGTACCTGGCGTCTTTCCCTGCGCTTATTTTTCGTTTTTGTATCAGTGTTTGTTTTATTTTTTCCTCATGGATGACCCCAACGTTGCCATCATTCTCCTGAAGCAGGGGAGACGCTCTCTCGAGGACCACACCAGAGACTTTCTGTTCCTCGTTCCATCAACTCACTACCCGGACAGCTGCTTGTGCACGTTCTTCCACCACGGACTTAATGACCACATCAAGATGCAGCTGTCCGGGGAGGGTCCTCGAGAGAGCTTTGCCGGATTCGTCGAGTGGGTGCTGGCGTCCAATGGATCTTCCTGGACTGTCGATTTCATCGAGGAGGACGTCAGCCCCGCTCACAACCCAGAGAGCAGCCAACCATCGCCCCGACATGCAGAGCGGGAACCCGAGCGCACCGCGGATGCAGGACTAGAGCCGCGAGCGACAGAGCCAGAGTCCTCTCCGGCTGATCAGGTGCGTGAGTCGGATTCTACATCTCTGACGGTGGATTGCGACGTGGAGCTAGGGAGGGAAATGGAGAGCCCTGCCCACTGCAACTCCGCTGGGGGTGAGCTGGATATCTCTGGGGACTTAATTGACTTCGTTGCTGAAGTTATGGAATATAAACTAATTGACTTTGTTTCTGAGACTGTGGATACTGACACGCCGGATTTAATAGACTTTTTCTCTGAGCCACTGACCCGCATTGACTTCCCTCCCACCCGCCCTCATCTGTCCGAATCTGCCTGGTTCCCGCTGGTTCCGCCCAGCCGCCCTGAGTCCCCGCTGGTTCCGCCCAGCCGTCCTAAGTTCCCCAAGTCAGCAGTCAGTCTCCTTGCTCACCCTCAGCCCACCATCTCTGCAGTGGGCTCGCCGCAGGGATGCCTGCTCACTTCGGTGGCAAGGCTGGAGGTTCCCTCAGCTCCGCCTCCAGCCTCCGAATCCAGACCTCCACCTCGGTCCTCCGACCCTGCGGCTCCACCACGGCTCTCAGCGCCCTCCTCTCCACCGTCGCCCGTCGGTCCACAAGCTCCACCGGGCTCCATCGTCTTTCCGGCTCCGCCCTGGTCAGTCGTCACCCCATCGGATCCTCAGGACTCTGCTCCTCCGGCTGCGCCTCGTCACGCCGTCCCACCGGCTCCTTGGGACTCCTCCTTCCTGCGGGCACAGCCTCCATCCTCTGTCGCTCCGGCTCCGCCGCGGATCTCCGGGACTCCGCCTCCGCCTCGG
>NW_027394697.1:0-14322 GCF_049309525.1 Garra rufa | reverse complement strand
ATATATATATATATATATATATATATATATATATATATATATATATAAACCCACATAATAATTACTAATAATATAAACAATAAGCAATAAGGCACATAAAATTCCTTTTTAAATATTTTTAAAAAATCTGAAATAGTCAGAAAAAAATTACATATAATAATAGATAAATGTGATATTTGTATTTATTATTTAAATGATTTATTCTACTTATTTATATAATTATATTTAAAAAAGTGATAATCAGAAAATATATTTCTTTTCATTTTTATTATTTTTTAAATTTAATATTATTAAAACATTGTTTTGATATTTGCATGTACTGTTTGTTACATATAATCAGAAATAATTACATATATATTTGATATTTGTATTTACTGTTTGTTATATACAGTATAGTCAGAAATAAATACATATATAATAAAAGTTAAATGTAATTTATTACTTAGATTATTTATTCTATTTATTGATATTATTTAAATGTATTAATATATATATATATATATAAAGTGATGCTCAGAAAATTATTATTACATTACTTTTAATTTTTTTCAGAATTTTTTATTTAAATTAAATAATTTTTTTTACAAATATCAAAAACACAATAATAGTGCCTAATATTTGTATTTATTATTCAAATTATTTATTCTATTTATTCATATATATGTGTATGTTTTAAATGATAATCAGATAAATATTATATTAATTTTAACATTGATTTATTTTATTTTATTAATCATTATTAAAATATATAATATATTAAATATGTGTGTGTATAATTTATTATTTAGTTATGATGGTTGCTTTTATTCTTTCAATTATTTACTCATTCATATTTATTAAGATATTTATTTTAAATATGAATTGCTAAAAAATACACATATTACATTACCAAAAAAATTGAAAGCATCATGATATCACTATGTATTTTGGGATTTTACATTGTAATAAGATGTTTCGAGTAATGAAGGAAACGTTTGCATCTATTTTATGCAAACAAATCAATAGGCATGAATTAAATCTAAATCAGCAGGTTAAACATATTCCCAGAATCAATTTGATCCAATTCTAACTGCTATTTACAAGTAAAGGATGTCATTTCTGTCCCTAGTGACAGAAAAAAAACCAGAACTGCAAAAATATTTCTTACATCTCAAAAGGAAAAACAATGGAAAAAGTGCATTAAAATCATTTGTGATCATTAGTGAATATTGCTTAATCTTATATTACAAGCAAAATGATTGTAAATACTTCATTAGGAATGTGTGCAGCCTCTCCCAGACGTTTCTAACTGAGTACAGACGGAGAAGCACGCTTCTTATGGTTAATGGCGTATCGCAGCCGTACACCAAGCATGCAACACGCATTAAAAACGTGTCACACACAGCGACCGTGTCTCATCTTTTGACATTGAGACTTCCAAATGTTCCAGCCTCAAGCGCTCGTTCATGCCAGGAGCCAATTTAACATTGATAATTGGAAACTTGAGCCTGGAATGAACAGCGGCCGGTGACAAGCTGCGCAGAGTCAAGTTTACTACAGTGATAAAAATAGACTCTCTGACACTCGCAATGAGCCAACAGAACGCCTGTGTTTGACCAGCGTCGCTGATCATCCTCACCATCTGCTCATCTCTGGGTTTGATCATGTGATGAGCTGGAGAACCATGGAAAATCTGGGGAAATCTCAGACGGTTCGTCTAGACGGAGATGGGATCGAATGGAGATTGGGCTAATAGTGCATCCAAAAATAAATACATGGTCATTATTTACTCACCCTCATGTCATCCCAAACCTGCATGATCTTCTTAGGAAACAAAAGCAGATGTTCAGCAGAATGTTGAAGAAGAATATCAAGCTCTAGAAGACACAAAATAAACAATCAACATAATATGTGAATACTGTGCAGCTGAATCGGTTTAAAAATGAATAAATAAATTAATTGAATAATATATATAAAAAAAGTTGTAATCTTATTGATTTGTTATTGTACTTTTTAGGCCAAATAAAGTGAAAAAAATTTACATTTCCATTATTCAAAGAATTTTCCCACAGAAATTGCTTGAAAATGTATATATATTCACACACACACACTAACACTATTTTGATCTTTCTATAACTGTCTTACTAGTCATTTTGTCAAATTACCTTGCAATTACTGAGTGAAAAACATAGATAAAATTAATAATAGATAACAATAAATAAATAAAATTATATCTCAAGTACATATACTATTTCAATCTTTCTGTCAAGATACTTTACGTGCCTTTTATGTAAAATTAACTTGCGATTTCTGAGTAAAAACTTGTAAAAATATTCAATAAAATGAAATGTATATTTATACTCTTTCAGTCTTTCTACTTCAAAATTTAGCATTTAATGTTTTACTTGCCTTTTAAAAAAAAAAAAAAATTAACTACCAATTTTTGAGTGAAAACTTTACATTTTTATATATAATAAATTAATTAAACAGAATAATATTTCAAATATATTTACCATTGCAAACTTTCTACTTCAAGATTCAACATTTACCGTTTTACTTGCCTTTTTCGTGAAAAGTGAAAACTTTGAATTTTGCTATGTAAAATGTTTTACATGCTTTTTTATAAAATAACTAGCAATTTCTGAGCAAAATTTGTTTTCGTAAGTGTATTTTACCTAATAAAGTAAAAAAAAAAAAAAAAAAAAAAATATATATATATATATATATATATATGCATGCTCTTTCAGTCTTTCTACTTCAAAATTTAAAATGTAATTTTTTATTGCCTTTTTTTGTGAAATTACTAGCATTTTCTTCATGGTTTCTATCACTGCAACATTCATTTTTTTTTTTAATGGAGCTGAATGAACGATTTGAGGTACACAATCCAGACATGAGGCTGATCAATGAGTTTAAACCATTCTTTCACAAGGTCTTCAGTCATTGTGTCTGAATATTATTTCAAGCAATCGAACACGCTCAGAAAAACAGCTGCATGACCGAATTGAACTGACTTTCTTGCCTTTGTGAAACAAAAACTGAATGCACCATACACTGGCCAGTCTTTTCAGTAGCTATGACTGAAGCTGCGAGCACCAAAATGACAAAAAAAAGCAGAATAAAAGCATCATTAAAGTAGTCTGTATGTCTTATGCACTATTTTCAAAGTCGTCTGAAGTCATAGGGAAACCCTCAGCTCCTCTTTTTGGTGAGTTAGTGAAGTTTTCACATAAAGCTACTGTACAGCTTCAGCAGATTTGTTTGAAAAAATATATAATGTTCTATATCTTCAATACAGTATAATCTATGGCAGCATCACATATACTTTTCAAAAAGAGTGAAAAATTAGGTTAAAAAGACCAAGATGCGATAAGGCGTCTGTAAAAATTGGTATTTTTTTTTAAAAGAAGTCAATTCTGCTCACCAAGACTGCATTTATTTCATCAGAAATACCGTAAAAACACTAATATTGTGAAATATTGTTTACATTTAAAATGTCTGTTTTTTTATATTGATATATTGTAAAATGTAATTGATTTCTATGATGCAAAGCTAACTTTTCAGCATCATTACTCAAGTCTTCCAGTCACATGATCCTTTAGAAATCATTCTAATATGCTGATTTGCTGTTCAGTTGAAGTTTTTATTTTTCAGGATTTTTAGAACAGCATTTATTTGAAACAGAAATATTTTTAACATTATATTTGTATGCTTTGTTGCTAAATAAAAACTTTATTTTATTTTATTTTTAATCTTACTAGCTCCAAATCTTACCCAGACAATAAAATACAGAACAAAAATTATCATATTAATAAAGTTTAAAATAATGGTGTTCTATGTTAATATATTTTAAAATACAATTTATTCCTGTGATGCAAAGCTGAATTTTTAATAAATTGTAATTTTTAAATAATTCTAATATGCTGATTAGTTACTTTTATTATGAATGTTGGAAACAGTTGTGCTGCTTAATATTCAAAATTTGATACATTTTATCAATTTAACACATCCTTGGTGAATAAAAGTATTAATCTATTTCCAAAAATAAAATAAAAAATAAAATAAAATAAAAATAATTACTGACTTTTAGATGGTAGTTTATATTGTTAGAAATGATTTCTTTAAAAAAAAAAAACACTGTTCTTTTCAACTTTTTATTTTGTAAAAGAAAAAATTACAGGTTCCAACAAAACATTAAGCAGCTTTCAGTTTTCAACATTGATAATAAATCAGCATATTAGTATGTTTTCTAAAGGATCATGTGACACTGAAGACTGGAGTAATGATGCTGAAAATTCAGCTTTGTATTACAGGAATAAATTACATTTCAAAATATATTCAAATAGAAAACAGTTATTTTAAATTGAAATAATATTTCACAATATTACATTTTTTTTCAGTATTTTTGATCAAATAAATGCAGCCTTGATGAGCAAGAAACATCTTTAAAAACCATTAAAAATCTTAGTGATCCCAAACTTTTGAGCAGCAGTGCATATATGAAAAACATGTTATTTTAATTATAATGCAGATATTCTAAAATAATTAATTCTAAAAATATTTTTAAGGATTTAAAAATACATTTATTTTAATACCAAACAATATCGATACAAATAAATAAAAAGGTGTATGTGTATTTGTTTATTTACATGCATTAGGTCAGTATGAGCTATAATGTCATTTATTATCGAGAGTGAGTCGCGTCTCTTGTGTGCACTATTTGTAATATACTGTTCCAAATCACTCACTTGAGGTTCTATTTCAGTTAGGATGCTCCCTTAGAAGGTAGCTGCCTATGCAGGCTCACACTGTTAGGTTGTGCATTGATTGTTCTCTGTGCAATTAGCAGTCTGAGAGGAGAACACAAACCCCTTGTGAGAGTCCTGGGAGCGCGTTCTCTTTAATCAGACAGACATGCTTCATCTCAACTCAAATCCAACACAAACAATCCTATCTGTTCTGTCCAAATGTGCGCCGCACAACTACGTGTCTTGTCCTGCCATTATTGTCTGTCTTTCAAACATTTTGTAGCTCTAATGAGAAAAACCAACGTCATGCAAACGGCCAGGTAATGTTCTGTTTGTCTTTCAGCCTGTGCCGGTGCCATATCTACGCTTTACAACTGTTGACTCAAAACTGTGGTCTTCAAATCGTGATCAAGGTTCAGTAGAGCGAGCTAGACAGCAGAGCGGAGGGATTTGTAGAATGACAGACATGTCTGTCCAATTTATTGAGCCGATTTTGACGCTGTGCAAAATCAATTGTGTGTCTCCGGCATGTCATTTTGTGCTCCCTTCTGAGACGTTTTCAAGGAAGAATTGCCATCCGTGCTTGCTAGGGTGGCAATTATCATCTAATATACATACAGTATACAGAAGGAAATCTGCTGTTGACTGGCCTTTTCAGGTTGACAAACACAACATCACTGCTCTGTGCTGTCCATCCTTTTACAAAAAAGTACTTTTTTGTATGCAGAGTCAACTACTGTATAATAAGTCAAACACTACATTATGTGAACATTTAGAGGGAGCGATATTTTAATGGATGATATATTTGCATACGCCACTTTACATTGTTAAATGCTGTTAAATGAAGACTTTTAATTAAAAACAGTTAAAAATTGTCAACAATTTAAAATAACTGTTTTCTATTTGAATATACAGTATGTCACAAAAGTGAGTACACCCCTCGCATTTCAGCAACCATTTTAGTATATCTTGAAATGAAACTTGTATAGCTTGTATAGCAGTATAGATTTACTGTCCTATGAAAATAACTCAACATACGGCCATTATTGTCAAAATAACTGGCAACAAAAGTGAGTACACCCTAAGTCAGGGGGTGGGGAACCTTGATCCTCGAGGGCCAGTGTCCCTGCAGAGTTTAGCTCCAACCCTAATCAAACACAACTGAGCAAGCTAATCAAGGTCTTCAGGATACAGGTTGGTACTTTTTTTTTCAGGGCTGGAGCTAAATTGTGCTGGGACACCAGCCCTCGAGGATCAAGGTTCCCCACCTCTGCCCTAAGTGAACTTGTCCAAAGTGTGAATATATTGTGTTAGCACCATTGTTATCTGGCACTGCTTTAATCATCCTGGGCATGGAATTGACCAGAGCTGCACAGGTTGTTGCTGGGATCCTCTTTCACTCCTCTTGAGGACATCATGGAGCTTCTGGACATTAGACACATTGTGCTTATCCACCTTCCGCTTGAGGATCACCCACAGGCACTTAATAAGGTTCAGGTCTGGAGATATACTTGGCCACCCGATCACCTTCAGTTTCCTCATCAAGGCAGTTGTCATCTTGGTGGTGTATTTGGAATTGTTATCATGTCGGAAAACTGCTATTTGGCCTAGTTTCTGGAGGGAAGACAACATGTTTTGCTTCAGAATGTACAGTACATAATGGAATCCAGCTCTCATGCAGCCCCAGACCATGATGCTTGACTGTAGGCAAAACACAATTTTCTTGGTACTCCTCACCAGGGCATCTCCACACATGCTGGACACCATCTGAGCCAAACAAGTTTATCTTATAGTCATCAGACCACAGGACAAAGTTCTAGTAATTCATGCTCTTGGATTGGTTGTCTTCAGCAAACTGTTTGGAGGCTTTCTTGTGAGCCAGCTTCAGATGAGGCTTCCTTCGGGGATGATGCCTATACAAACCGACTTGTTGCAGTGTACAGCGTATGGCCTGAGCACTGACAAGCTGGCATTCTACTTCTGCAAGCATTAAAGCAATGCTGGCAGCACTTATGCATCTGTTTTTTTTGTTTTTGTTTTTTCAAAATACAGTGTATGGGTCAAAATTATCGATTTTTCTTTTATGCCGAAAATCATTAGGATATTAAGTAAAGATCATGTTCCATTAAGATATTTTGTACATTTCCTATGGTAAATATATCAAAACTTAATTTTTGATTAGTAATATGCATTGCTAAGAGCTTAATTTAGACAACTTTAAAGGCAATTTTCTCATTATTTTGATTTATTTGCACCCTCAGATTCAAGATTTCAAGTATTGTCCTATCCTAACAAACCATACATCAATGGAAAACATATTTATTGGTGATATTTACACGTTATGTATAAATATCAATTTAAAAAAATACCCTTATGACTAGTTTCATAGTTCAGTTTTTTTGTTTTGTTTTTTGACGAAATTTGGTGTCTCCATCACTTTATTTTGTTGTGATACTTCAAAATGCACATAAAAACAGGATTATGGAAACATATCTATTGTCACATCACACTGATCCCCCTACATCAATTTGGTAACATGGCCACCTACTGGTCAAAAGTGATAAACCATTAAGTCATATTTCTGCCTTATTTGCTTCTGCAGTGCTTGACCCCTTAATTTCTGCTTGCAGCTACATGTTTATACACTTTTATCAGATGGTGCTACACTGGCTAAAAGCCACAAAACACTGATATGGATGCTGATGTGTTATGCATGGATAATTCCTAACAAAGTTATGAACTACCTGACAAGTAAGTTTTATTTATTCACCAAAGCTAATTTGCACTCTCATTTAGAGTTTGGCGAGAGTTCATTTTGGACCCCGATGGCCAGAACTACTCATCTCTGCATAAGAAGAGAAGTAAGAGATGTGAAATTGTTTTGTTGCCCATGGCAATGCCATATAGCAGAGAGAAACAGAGAAACTATAGAGAGAGAGCGAGTAAATGGCAGGATAATGATTCTGCTGAGAATATCTGCTATTTACAGAAATACATGGAATGAAGATGAACATATAAGCAGCATTTCAGGGTTCCATTTTCCAAACCATTAGCCTTGAACACTACATCAGGATATCCAGTGTCCACCTCAGTTGCAACGCTCGCAGAGCATCTGATGCATATTACACAAAATTCAGAGTCTGACTTCAAACAGCAAGCTCTAATGTGATTGGCTTCATGCAATTCACAGATATCAGGCTGCACAGCTTTATATCTGTTCACTGGGAGTGTGGGGAAGTTCCCAGCTGGTACAATGAACATTTCTGATCTTCCAAATATGACAAAGAGATAATTAAGAGATTTATGTCAGACTATTAGTAGCAGCAGTCTTAAAAAGAAAACTCAAAAAGCAGAACTTTTTATCTTTTAGATGTCCTTTAAGCTAGAGATTTAAAAATAAAACTTTTTAAAAATTAAATTAAATTTTTTTATTTAAAAATCTAAAATGCTATATTTTATGAATGTCTTGAATTATTATTTTTTTTTACATTAGACATTTTTAAAATATATTTTTAAATGTTTAATTTTTTAATTTAAAATATTAAAAATCTAAATGCTAAATTTTATGAAGACAGAGACATTTCTTAAATTAAATTTGAATGTATTTTTTTTTTTACATTTAAAAATCTAAAAGAATTCTAAATTATTTTAACATTATGGAAAGTAATTTATAAATAAATAACTAAATAAATACACTTAAAATTAAAAAGCTATCCTTATGTATTTAGGCATCCTAAACATTATTATGTGCATAATATAAAATAGATTATTTTTAGATACCTTCAAGTGAGTGTTAGATAATGGCAAATATCTAAATGCAAAAACACTGAAATGTATTTAAATGCTTAATTTTGTTATTTAAAAATCCAAAAGAATTCTGAATTAATTTAATATTATGGAAAATAAATGTTAAACATTGCAAATTCTGTACTAAAATAAATAAAAACACTTAAAAATAAAATGCTAAAATTAATCGTTTGAGTGTCTCAAATGAAAATAATTATTTGCATAATAAAAAAAATTTATACTTATTTTTAGTTTTTCTAAAATAAAAATTTCTAAGCTTACATTTAACAGGGATCAACAATGAAATTATTATTTTTAAAGAATATATACCTTCAAGTGAGTGTTAGATAATGGCAAATATCTAAATGTAAAAATAGTACACTGAAATACGCTGGTGTAGAATCAATTTCCACTTGGAACTTGCTGGTAAATTTCACGATTAATTAGAAATGGCAAAGAAATCTTATTTTAATTGATAGAAATCTTATTAATTCTTATTTTGTAAAAAAAAAAAAAAAAGGTTTTTATTGATATTTTGAACTCATCAAATATCCTTTTATTATTTTATTCCCTTTTTTAGTAATTTTGACACATGCTTTTTTAAATTTTATTATTGATTTTTTGCATATTAATATTGTTATTTACTATCATTTTTGAAGTATGCATAACAATTTTGTCTATATATATTTTTTATTATTATTTTTTTTAGGTTATTATTTATTATATTATTATTTAGGTTTAGTTTTGTTCATTATTTTTAATCATACATTTTTTGTAATATGTCAATCGTTCTTAAAAGACTTAATGGAAAACAAATCTAAATTAAAAATGTAAAAATTTACTTTACTTGATAAAAGTCTTATTAATTCTTATTTTGTGAAAAAAAGTTATTGATATTTTGAAGCATTATTTTTTGACCCTCACATTTTTGTTATTTTGACATGCTTTTGTGATTTGTTGTTGTTAAATCAGTTTATATTTCTTTCCATTTTCTTCCATTTATTTTAAATTTTATTGTATAAATCAATTATTTGAATGCTTCAATTAGTTAAATAGTTATTTACTATCAAGTATGCATTACAGTAACTCATACTGAGGTTGTCCAGACAGTCTCATCCAGTCTAAATGGGCGTTTTTCCCATGTGTACAAGATTTTACAACAAAGACTGCATGAGAATATGATATCAACCCACAGCCAAGTCTCTCTCTCTCTCTCTCTTTTGTCAAGTCGTGGAGAGTAAACTCACCATGCAGAGGGCATTTACACGCTGACAGTGGAGAAGAGCCACTGGCGTACAAACATTCCCCTCAGAGAGAGCAATCATTCCGGTGGCGGGGTGCTGCTCTGCCCCTTGCACTTTGTCCACGACCTCTCCACTTCCTCGTGTCCGGCTGCAGTCCGAGTGTAGAGAGGATTTTTATGGCCATCGGTTTCCACTGCCAAACTCAGTGGGCTCCAAACTGCAGTCTTCCGTCTGCCTGGGTTGATTAGCACCTTGGCGCTGCTCACCCGGCGCTTTCTCACACGGGAAGCTTGGCTGCGTCGATCTCTGCGGGTTCCTTTGCAAGTAAACACCTTCCTCACTGAATTTAGGAATGCACACACACACACACACACACACACACACACACACACAGACACACACATGAAACATACACACACTTCATTCCCAGTAGCTGTGTTCAGCAGAGTAAAAACCATAACCATGATTACTGTGGATGATATTGAGATCAGGATTACTCTTTGATATTCGGAAGCATCATACCTTTGTTGAACTTTCAGCAGTGAATTTCATGGAAAATAAGATCAAATATGTTCAAGGTATTAAAATAATAAATGAAAATTATTTTGATCAAATATGACAAAGCACTGGCACAACCTGACAACTTAAAAAAACAAATAAATTATATATATATATATATATATATTAAATAACTATATTAGTAGGGCTAATTGATTATTGCAAAAAAAATAAATAAAAAATAAAAAATACCATTGCAATATTGAGTTGATTTTGGAAACAATTTTGTCATATGCTTTTTTTATCATTTATTTATATATTTTTACATATTACTACTTAGGTTCAATTTTGTCCATTCAGTTTTAGTTTCATTCCATTGATCTTACCTGAAAAAAGAGTAAAATAAAAAATTTCATAATTTTCATAATTTTAATAATAATATAAAATAAATAAATAGACATTTTTTTGTGTGTTTTTTAAATATATATTAAATAACTATATTAGTAGAGCTAATTGATTATTATTTAACACAAATACTTTTTGACTTTGAAAACACTTTTGTCATATGCTTTTGTTATTTTATTAGTGTTATTATTTTTTATAATTTTTTTTTATAATTTATCATTTATTTTATATATTACTGATAATTTTGTTCATTAGATTTTAGTTTTATTCCATTTATTTTACCTGAACAAAAATAGTAAAATAAATAATTTCATAATTTTCATAATTTTAATAACAATATAAAATGAATAAATAAACATTTATTTAATTTTTTGTATATATATTAAATATAGTAGGGCTAATTTAATATTATTTAACACAAATACTTTTTTACTTTGAAAACAATTTTGTCATAAGCCTTTTGTCATATGTTATTTTATTAGTGTTTATTAGTGTAAAATAAATAATTTTCATAATTTTCATAATAATATAAAATGATATATATATTAAATAACTATATTAATTTTGCTAATTGATTATTATTTAACACAAATACTTTTTGACTTTGAAAACACTTTTGTCATATGCTTTTGTTATTTTATTAGTGTTATTATTTTTTATAATTTTTTTTATAATTTATCATTTATTTTATTATATATATTAATGATAATTTTGTTCATTACATTTTAGTTTTATTCCATTTATTTTACCTGAACAAAAATAGTAAAATAAATAATTTCATCATTTTCATAATTTTAAGAACAATATAAAATGAATAAATAAACATTTATTTAATTTTTTGTATATTTATTAAATATAGTAGGGCTAATTGAATATTATTTAACACAAATACTTTTTTACTTTGAAAACAATTTTGTCATAAGCCTTTTGTCATATGTTATTTTATTAGTGTTTATTAGTGTAAAATAAATAATTTTCATAATTTTCATAATAATATAAAATGATATATATATTAAATAACTATATTAGTAGGGCTAATTGATTATTATTTAACACAAATACTTTTTGACTTTGAAAACACTTTTGTCATATGCTTTTGTTATTTTATTAGTGTTATTATTTTTTATAATTTTTTTTTTATAATTTATCATTTATTTTATATATTAATGATAATTTTGTTCATTAGATTTTAGTTTTATTCCATTTATTTTACCTGAACAAAAATAGTAAAATAAATAATTTCATCATTTTCATAATTTTAATAACAATATAAAATGAATAAATAAACAGTTATTTAATTTTTTGTATATATATTAAATATAGTAGGGCTAATTGAATATTATTTAACACAAATACTTTTTTTACTTTGAAAACAATTTTGTCATATGCCTTTTGTCATATGTTATTTTATTAGTGTTTATTAGTGTAAAATAAATAATTTTCATAATTTTCATAATAATTTAAAATGATATATATATATTAAATAACTATATTAATATTGCTAATTGATTATTGTAAAAACATAATTACAATACTGAGAATATGATTATTTAACACAAATACTTTTTGACTTTGAAAACAATTTTGTCATGTGCTTTTGTTATTTTATTATTATTATTGAATTAATTAAGAAATTTTGAAGTAGAAAGTATGACTACTAAGACAAACAAAACTTTTCTTTAATTGTAAATAGATTATATAGAGAAAATGAGCAAAGGACACTCCTAATATAACACAAGTACAGTTGACCGGAAATGACTGAGCTGGCTTATCTAAAAAAAAAGAAGTAATCCATGCATATGGTCAATTAATGAGTAGAAATCAAAGTGATTGAATCTTTTTGCTTGACTGAATTAAAATCTACATCAGTTTCCTGACTGAGGGGATGATAGCTGTGTTTTAATACTGTATCTTACACACCAAGGCTCAGGCGGACCGAACCGTGACACTGATGTCTGTGCAGTTAGAGATGATGCTCTGTCGCAATGTTGAGCGATATGATGCTTTTATTGATCTGTGGGATTCATTAAGTGTCAGCGATATGATGCTCGGAGCATGTGGGCCACTCTCTGGCCATTTTCTCCCCTTAATAGAAAGCATGTGTCAAGCTCTCAGCGCGTAATGACCAGAGGTGCATCTCACAAATAACAACCTGCCTTTTGAGGGTTAGCCGGCCCAACATCATTTCCTTCTCTATATCCTCATCCCTGCTAAACTCACCGCACGCTATTAGATCTGTTTGGAGTGAAATAAGAAAGATTTCCAAAAGAGGCACTTTGAATGCATCTCTTCGTCTAGTGCTGTAAAAATAGAGAGCAGGTAAAGTGCACTTGTCATCGAGGATTCAGTCCAAGGCAATAATAAACCAACACGCTCAGCCGAGACGACACAATTTGCAATATCGATAAGTGGTTTCAATGTACTGTGTGCAAGAGAATTTTCACTTATACTTCAAGTATGATCTATCAAAAACAAGGAGAATAATAGAAAATAAATGGGACGGTGTCAATGGCATGCTCACAAAACATGTTTCTTCTTTTCTAGGCCTATTATCTTGAAGAAATTATTAATTCTATGTAGGTGGATCTCACACAAATAGTCAATAATTTATTAAGGTCATATTTCTAAACAAAAATAAAGAAATAATGTTATGCTATTTATTATTTGGTATACATAACTAAAAATGAAAACATGAAACTAATGTCATGACACAATGATGTTAATAAACCTTCGAATTTCAAATATTCATGATAAAATGTATTATATGCATTTAAAAATTTCCGCACAAATTAATCAAAAATTAAATAAGTAATTAAAAGGTCAATTTAACTAAAAATCAAGATTATTTTATTATTTATTGTTCAGTAAAACTATACAGTAAAATTATATATATATATATATATATATATATATATATATATATATATATATATATATACTAAAAATAATTATTGTTTTTTGTAAACTAAAAATGTAAACATGCAAAGAATATTAAAAATACAAAAATATTAAAAAAATTGGTTTCATTTTATTTATGCATAAAATTTAAGAATAAATAAATAAATATGGGAAAATAAATAAACAGCACATTTAACTGTTTAATTTAATTAATCAAACAATACAGTAAATTGAAAGAGAAATAAATAATTAAATAAGAAAACAATACTCAATTTTCCTAAACATATTAATTTAAATGTAATTTAAAAAAACATAATAAAAAAACATGAAATAAATCATGACACAAAAATCCTATTGGAACTGAAATAGGTTTCTTTTTTATGCATAATAAAATGTATGATTTAATAAATAAATAAATAAACAGTACATTTTACTGTTGAAATTAATTTCATTATTCAAACTATACATTAAAATGAAAGAGAATTAAAGAAATAGATAAGAAAACAATACTCAGATTTCTTAAGCATATTTATTTAAAAGTAATTAAAATAATTATTATTATTTTGTAAACTGAAAATAAATTAAATACATTTATTTATTCAGTAAAATGAAAGAGAATAAAAAAATAAGAAAACACTACTCAGTTTTTTAAGTGTATTTATTTTAAAGTAACTAAAGAAATATAATTTTGACAAAAAATTATTAATAAACCATAACATTTCTTATATTCATAATAACAGTTCTTATATTCATAATAATTTTAA
>NW_027394696.1:0-14330 GCF_049309525.1 Garra rufa | reverse complement strand
GGTATCACATTAAGTGACATGGCATCTGACGCACAGTAGCTGCGGCAGCAGTGACCGTGACACGGTCCATCTGCAAATGTCACAAGTGTCACTGGCACTGAGGCTCCAGTGCGTCAGATGCCATGTCACTTAATGTTAATACTGCCTCTGAGTTGTAACATGAAGTAACGCACGCCGTACAAGTGTCCGTTATTACTGATGCGCAAACGCACTCACTGTATATGCACTACAATACATCATATTTCTGCTTGAACACAGTTCAGTATATTCACGTAGTTATATTAAGCGAGTGTTTTATAATGAATGCTCACGTGTTTTGAATACGTTTGCCAGGATTAGTGGTGTTTATGTACATATGGGCATCAGACGCTCCAAAACACCCTTTTCTTTTTTCATCTGTGAGGACCCAACCTAGCGATTTGCCAGGACCTTTCTCGCTAATCTAAACTAATCTAAAATATTAAAATAATGGCCTGACGCTTTACTATTGGGGGCTCTGGCAGGTAACGTTAGCTACACTGGCTAATTAAACCTATTCAACGGTATCACCGAACTACAGGCGAGCTTATGTCACGTATTTAAATGGGTGAGCATGAGAAGAGAGACTACATAAATTCACTTGTCACTCAGTTTAAGACGTTAAATTAGTTATCTTCCTCAGTAAACACCCTTTTGTTCACCATGGCTGATAGAACCTCACTCACTCGTTCCTCAGTCAGACTGACTGCGGCAGCAGCGGGGAAACGTAGTGGGCGTGGTCACTTCAATCGAGAGTGACCAATAGAAAAAGGCCTTTCATCCTGGTAGGTAGAGACCGCCCACTGAGATTCATCTTTACTCGCAAGCAAAACTTTTCAACTCGCAAACAAAAAATTTAGACCCGCAAAAAAAGACAGCAGAAAAGAGAGCAACTCTTGTGGTTTCGCGATGAAAAGCGTTTGAAGTGCACAAAGAAAAATAAAGATTGTAAAAAAATTTACACGCACTGCAAATAATTTTGTTATCAATTTCTTTATTTTTGAGATTTAAGAAGACTTTTTTTGCAAACTTTTATTTTTTAATTACAAAATAATTAGTTTTACTCTCAAACACAGTATGTTTGTTTGAATAATAAAGAAACAAAAATAACCCCATAAGCTTTCTGGTTCTGTAAGAGTTTGCCGGCACAATCGCGTGCTTGGTCACGTGGTCGAGCGCAGATGGAAAAGCACTCAAACCACAAGTGACGAAAGGCGTTTTTCGAGGCGAGAGGCGAGAGGCGAGAGGTGTCGTTCTGTTATGAACATGAAGTTTTAAACGGGCCGCTAGGCACGTCCCACGATGCTGGGATCCAATGGCATTGCTAAAGGGGCGGGTCATGCCACCCTTCCCGTCCTGTAATTCCTTCTGGTACGTGACTTATTAGGATATGGATTTCTCTGCAATTTTTGTTATTAACTTCAATAAACTATTGCAATGCATAAAGTATACACAATATCATTTTCTCATTCATTCGTACGAGCTGCATTCATCATGATCTTTCATTGCATATCAAATCATATCAAGCTTGCATGCTAATACATTTGACAACTTCCTTTTCTAAAGGCATATAATGCATAGATTAAACTCCAATGATCACATAAAACACATCAAGCATATAAAAGAAAACATGAAAACATATGATACTGTTGCTCTAATAGTAATACTAATAAGCTGATCGTTTCTTAAAGTTTGTCTTTGCGGTGTACTCAATTGAGACACGCGCACCGCGGAATGTCAGTCGGGAGGGAGACGGGATGTCCGAAAGGTCACGCGAGTCACGCTGGACAGGTCTTGTGCCTTGCAGGCTCGTATAAATCTGTCCTTTTCTGTTTATATGATTGAAATTTATGTCGGGAGAAGGCTGAACATCTGTTTCTTGGGCGCTCCCAGACAAAGAGCGGTTTCTGCTCCCTGGTTGCGTTTTAGTGTCCTGTGAATTACCGTCTTCCTGTACTCCTGACGTGAATTAATGTTAACCGGGCAGGCCGGGTCAAAACCAGGGAAGACTAGTAGACTAGCTGGCCTCTGGTGATCGTCATGTGATGGTCATGGATAAATTTTATGGCTGGAAAGAGGGTCCTTTGGATTCTCTGGAATGTGAAAATTTCTATTTGGTGCTTTGTTCGACCGAGATCCTACACTATGACCACATTCATCCCTGCCACCCCCATTCCTTTTGGGCAAAGGGACGAAATGATCGCTGGTTGTGCTTTGTGAACACTTTCTCGTCGTGTGCGGCGGCACCACTGCGCCAAAAAGATGTACCGGGAGACGTGCGTCTATTAGATGGCAGATCGTCACTTCCAAAAGGCAAACATTCCCCTTCAGAGTCAGAATCGGCAAATAACATTTGCAACATTTGTTTGTGCTTTATTTGTTTGTGCTTCATGAACACTCGTCTTACACAGCAGCACAACTGCTCCGCAAAGATGTACCGCGAGATGTGCGTCTATTAGACGGCCGATCGTCATTTCCAAAAGACAAATATTCCCATTTAGAGTCACAATCAGCCAATAACATTTGAAACACATCCTCACGGTACAACTTTTTACCAGCTGTTTGGTGCTTTTCTCCTCACAAATCTGACAATTTACTCTATTTACGCTATGAACTGTACTGCTTTCGCATCAATGAAGATCGCTCACTTTCTCTCTGATTTCCTCCGATACTTTGAATAGGAACAAGATGTAATTTTGGTCTAGAATCGAAGTACTACATGTCTGCCATCTAGTGGTAGGGAATACAAATGAGAAATTACACTGTATTAGGAAATACAGTCTATTTCATTAGGTATGACGTCTTGTCGCAATTTTGCGACTTTGGCGCTTAGAGGGTTAATATGGATGGATGCACTTTATTGGACTTGTTTTGGACTGATGAAGAGAAACACTTGCCCATTGCCATTCTAAAGCTTGAAAGTGACAGAATAATTTTTAATATAATTTTGATTGTATAAGTCTGAAAGAAGGACTTCATATACACCTAGGATGCCTGGAGGATGAATATATAATGGGCTTATTTTAATTTTTGCATCAACTATTCCTTTAAATTCAAATTCAAATTCAAATACAATGGATGCATTGAAAGCTCACGTATGCAGTTCTTTGTCATTTCCTTTTTGCTTTCTAGCAGGAATATAATACTTTAATATCTAATATTGTCCCCTTCATTTAATCATATGCAGTTCCCTTGTCAGTTTTAACCCAATGATTCCAGCTGCTGATTATTGATCATTAGTTTTTTTCTCTGCTCTCCATGACCTGCCATTACAATCCTAACACTGACTTCCTTAGACAGTACTGTTCATTAAATGATAAATTTACTACACCTGTAAAACCGTTTGACTTAAAAATATACTGTATGAGTCATACAAATAATTAAGTTGTAAAATGTGTCCTTACAGAGAAATACAGAGAAACTTCTTCTTTTGGCGATCTAACCTGTTTAAGCACTCTTCTCTCTTTATCTATTTATCTATTTCCCATGGGATCCATTTTCATGCTGATGATATGCAAATCTGCCTGTGACCACAATATATACACGAAATATAGTGTGTTCTTAATTTCCTTTTTCTGAACTCAGATAAATCAAAAGTTATTGTGTTTGCCTCCTCTGAAGTTAAAACACAAAATAAACGTAATCCTTATTCCCTAAATTCTTACATTTTCTTATTTCTTCCTAGGTGCAGAATCTGGGTGTGGAAATTTACATGCGGCTTGAAATTTGACGAACAAATTAGTTCTGTAGTAGGCTTTGTTTTTTTCCATCTTTGTTCGCTGTCTAAAATTAAACCCTTTCTTTGTAAAGCTTCTATAGAGGTTGCCATTCATGCCTTCATCACATCCCGGCTCGACTATTGCAACTCTCTATATTACAATATTTTAAAGACCCAAATTTCCCATTTGCAAGTACGGTCCGTGGCCATTATTAAATGTGCTTTAGAAATAAATGTACTTGAACTTGAACTTGAACATATCACCATGGCAATTTAGAGGAGCAAGTTCTGTGATCCTAAGAACCTGAAACGCATTGCTCACATGGCCAGTCACGTGATTGTCTGCTATAAATAAAATTATTTTCTTTTCATAGTGCAAAATGTATTTTAAAAAAAATATTTATTATGTAAAATCCATTCTTATTATTTACAAGCATATTTTATTTATTTAGATCTGCTGTTAGAAAATAAGAAAAAAGTCACACTATAGTTGTGTATATACATACGCGATATAGTTATGTATATACCTGTATATAATGTAGATTATTAAAATTTACGTGCTTTTCTTCTCTTTTTGCTCTCACTTGCTTTGGTGGAACAGTTATGACGTATTGCTCTTTTAAATAGCCTACTTTCCAGTATTAAATATGCATGCAAATTACAGTGAAGTTACAGTACTGTTCAGTAACTCAGCCAGGAATTTTTACGCAGGTGGCGAGAGATAAACACAGACATTCTGTATTCGGACGCCAATAAATTCACAGAGTAGCTACCACCTGTAAATGGTGAAAATGACTTACGTCTCACTGAGAAACAATTACCATACGAATAGGGCTTATAGAACAAGTGAAAACACATCATGCATCATGTACCTCATGCTTTTTTAAGTTTGATGGCACTACACCACACTAGATGATAATCTTTTAGGCAAGTTTTAGCTGTAATTTTGCTTTTCATAAAGGCATAGTTCACCCATAAATTAAAATTCTGTCATCATATACTCACCGGAGTAAACATTTCTTTTAACTACAATTTATAATTCAAATTACAGTGTTTCAAATGCATTAATAAGCGTAAGCATTTTGGATATCCTATTTACAAATTCTTCAAACTAATGTCAGCTTTTACAAAACTTTCCAACCATCCAAACAGGCTCTTCATTTAGCACCTCCAGCAGCTCTGTTTTGCATTCATTTCAGCATGCACATTTATGACAGTCGCTGGTCAGTCAGATAGTCCCATCCTGAACTCACATCACTGTTTGAGTCAGAAGCTGACATGCCGACAAATAAACAGATCAATGTTATGAAAGTATCTCAGTGTTTCACTCTTCAGAAAGTCAAACCTGTGACCAATGTATAAATATCAAATACGCATTTGGTTTTGTGGCTTTACAATATCAGAGATTCAGAGTAGTGACCTTTTTTATAGTTTTAAGCGGACAGTTGCGGTTTTTGGTGTTTTGTCTCCGACTGGAGCTCTCCCCAGAAGTTCAAAATAACCCGAAAGAAAACTTGACGAACATACTGTGATCTGCCGGTTATTGGAGAAGCCCCTGTCTGCAGCCTGCAGATCGAGACGGGGCTGAATCTGGGGCGGGGCTGCACGTGTCGCCCCGCCCACATGCCTTCTCATTGGTTGTAGGTAAATGAATAATGCCGAGATAACGTAACTCCCACAACTCATCTCATTGGTGGCAAAGTAATGACGTTGAAAACATTATGAAGTTAAGGGAAATGAAATAGCAGACAAAATAGCAAAGGAAGTTACTAAAAATAATCAAATTGATTTTACAGTTATTATTAGAGGAACAAAAATTATTATTAAAAATAAATTAAAGAAACAATGGCAACAACAATGGGAAGAAAATAGGAAAGGACGATGGTTTCATAAGATTCAAAGGAGAGTGGGAGAAATTAGGTGTACAGGGAGGAATAGGCGAGAAGAGACAAAAAATATCAAGGCTTCGGTTTGGACACACGGGATTAAATGGAACATTACTGAAAATAGGTAAACATGGCACACACAGGGAAATGTGAATATTGCGGGCATGAAGAAACAGTGGAACACGTCATAGAGTGCAGGAAATATGAAACTGAAAGAAGACAATTGACCTTATGCACGGAGTGTAATATGGAATTACCCAATATAACCAAAAGATGGCAGCAGAGGATTATTTATTATGCAGCTGCCTTTTAAACTCCCTATATTTTTCAAGACGTCTTGCTTTTCGATTTATTATAAAATTACTAGTATAATAAATTGTAGTACTTTTACCGTCCTTAAGTATATAGTATAGGAAGTGCTGAAAATCATTAAACTCACACACAAACAGCCTATAAGGGTGAATTATTTAAATACTAATATATAGTTCACTACAAATACATTAAATAATTATGGTATAATAATTAAATAATGCACTCAATATGAATCGATAGGAATATTAAATATTTTATAAAATTTAATAACATCTTTTAAGGTTTATCTTGAACTCTAAAATCTATTGATCTATATATTAACCATACTTGTTCCCGCTGTAGTTTTGTTACTCTAAATTTAGTCTGAATCATTTAAGCTCTTTTTTGCCATCAGCTTGTCAGATGTTTGGTCCAGTTATTACTGTCAATCATAGCAATGAATCGCGCATATTTAGCCGATTTACTCTATTTTTTTAAACTGACATTTGTCATTCTTGAAACGGTATACATGGACGTTTGGTCCTCTTAGACAAACAGCACTTTTCTTTGATTGTGAATGGATTATGTAGAGAAAACGAACAAAGTACGCTCATATTACGGCACAGTACAGTTGACCAGAAATGAATTAGCTGGCTTGACTGAACAAGGAAGTAATCCGATATGGTAAATTAATAGCGAAATTAGAAAAAATGAAAATATGTTTCAATTTAGTAGATATACTTCGGGAAGGGTCAACAGATGGTTATAGTAGGGCTGTGCAATATATCGAACGATATTGTGAGGCGCGTTTAGTCAATGAAGCCGGTGCTTTGATTAGTAGTAAATCTCCATCACGTGCATTCCGCTCAGGTTCCGCTCAAGCTACGCTATATCGAGCTTAATATCGCATTCGATATTTAGCGCGATATGGCGTAGCTTGTCAGAGATTTACGTCTCTGTGTATCAATTGCCGCTCCAGCGGAACCTGAGCGGAACGCACGTGATGGAGATTTACTACACTGTTAAAAATTGCTGTAAAAAAACGGCCAAATTTTGACAGTAACATGCTGTTTTCCATTAAAACAGTGCATTCTGGGTATTATTTGTCAATATCGAAAAGTAGCCTGCTGCTATGTATCGTGAATTAACAGCGTTCAAAATCGACACTCAGAGACTGTGTTTCAAATTCAACTCTACACCCTCATTCACTATTCCCTACATGAGTTTACTAATATAGTCCACCTTACAGAGATAATGAAAACTAATGAGTGACTTCAGACACTGACGAACAGCAGCTGTTAATGAGCAGAATCACTGATTGACAGAGAAACAAGACAAACACAAGAACTATATAACTGACTTCAGCCACAGCCTTAGATGAAATCAACTGAAAATGTAAACAACTCAACACACAGCTTTACCAACTTCACGCATTTCTAACCGGACAGATTTTATTTATGTCAGATGTCTATAGAAGATCTTATTGAGAATGAACAGATGTTTAGATGATGATGTTTTGTTTTGTTTGACGATACCATTGTGGAGATCAGTGTTTGCTTTAATTTAATTGGGCTCCTGACTCTTGATATTAAAACATAGATATTTTTTGCTGTAATTGAGTTTTTCTTATGCATTAGTTACAGTAATGCTGGTCAGTTGATGTTCACAGCAAAAAGGCCAGAGTTAAATTAACTCTCCAGGGAGTTTATATGATTCCACTCTCAAAAGTGTCAAGTGTTAAAATCAGAGTGTTAAATTAACACTGAAGCAGAGTTAAAGTTAATGAGATAATTAGTGATTAATTAAGTGATGATTGATCATTACTGAAGACACCTGATGTTAATAAGCAGAATCACCAAAGGAGAAAATCACATTTTTTAAGAAACCATTACAGTGGTCAGTGTTTGCATTAGTTGGGCTCTTAAAACTTAAAGTTTGTAAAATCAGATCTTGTTTGGCTGCTGTAACAGTGTCATAGCTGCCAGACAAAAGGCAAACATGTTTTCAAGAAATCTTTGTGAAGTAATGGACCATGGGTTTTATCACTTGTTACAGAAACTCTATGAATGAGGAGCACATCGTTAATCAGACAGATATGTAAATAAAAAGTATTTTGATCAAAGTCTACACCAAACCAGAAAATATTATAGTTAAGACACACAGATATGAAGAATCAGCGTGAGAACCACAACAACGGTGACCATCAAAAAGTGTGTTGTAACCAATCAGAACTCATCCATGACTCCCATCATGCATTGCGGCATCAATAAATTATGAGAGTTCAGAGTTGATCTGAATACGTCGTTTGTCACCGTTCCTGAGATTCATACGTTGGTACTTGATCTCTGTGTGTGCCTACACAACAAATTCTGACATATTAGAAATTCTTCCAAAATATATTTTATATTGATGGAGAGAATTGTTTGTTGTGAACTCAAGAGACTTATTGTATACAACAGTTATTTGGCTGAACTCTCTTGGAAGTTAATTTCTGAGTTACAATTCCTTTAAAAGAAAATTACTCTGAGATTTGACTCTAAATTAAGTTCAATGACTCAGATCAAGCAATGATCACATTAAAACATAACCATCACCCCCTGATGACTTGAGGTCTTAGCTTGTCTGGCTGTTTTCCCTCAAATAAAGCAGCCCAGCAAGATCTAATGTTAAGGATATAAGGGTCAAGAGCCACACTACTGCAAACACTGACCACTGTAATGGTTTCTTAAAAAATGTGATTTTCTCCTTTGGTGATTCTGCTTGTTAACATCAGGTGTCTTCAATAATGATCAATCCTCACTTCCTTAATCACTAATTATCTCATTAACTTTAACTCTGCTTCAGTGTTAATTTAACTCTCTGATTTTAACACTTGACACTTTTGAGAGTGGACTCATATAAACTCCCTGGAGAGTTAATTTAACTCTGGCCTTTTTGCTGTGTTGGCTATTTTTAGTTGAGCATGAACATGATCTATATGTTGTTTTTTTTTCCACCAAGTGTGTTACAGCACACAGCAAAATCCCCAGTGTTCATTTAACACTCTGAGTGTGGACACATATAGACACTGAAGCAGTGTTGAAGTTAATGAGATAATTAGGTGATTAACAAAGTGATGATAGATCATTATTGAAGACACCTGATGTTAATAAGCAGAATCCCCAAAGGAGAAAACCAAAAGTTTTAAGCAACCATTATAGTGGTCAATGTTTGCATTAGTTAGGATCTTGACCCTTAAATCTACAATATTAGGGTTTGTTTGGCTGCTGTATTTTAGTTAAAACAGCTAGACATAAGCTCATGTCATCAGGTGATGACTATGTTTTAACATATTCATTGTTTGACATGAATCACCTAGTGTATAATCTATTAGGTTTTTTATTTGTTTTGTTTTTTTGTTTATTGTAATAACCTTTAGAAGATGCAGTACATCCTATACTCTTTGAACCTATTTTTTTTTACAACCTGTTTAAAAAAAAGTCTTTCACATCGGCACACATAGACATCAAGAACCAGCCCATTAACCTCAACAATGGTGACAAATGGCATATTCAGATAAACAGATCAACTCTGAACTCTCATAATTTATTCATGCCGCAATGCATGATGGGAGTTATGGATGAGTTCTGATTGGTTACAACATGCTTTTTGATGATCACCGTTGTTGTGGTTCTCACGCTGATTCTTCATGTCTGTGTGTCTCAAATTAAATAAGCTCTTTTTTCATCATCTGTTGTATTATGTCAAAATTGATTACTCTTTTGTTCAATGTTTCTTGTCTGCAAGGAAATTCTATGTCAAATACTCAAGTCACTATATGATGATTCTGTCAAGCACAGTCAATGCCACCTGATGTCTTTTGCTCTTGGCTTGTCTGGCTGCTATAACTCAGCAATTGCAATCAAACAAGACCTAATATTGAAGATTTAAGGGTCAAGAGCCTAACTAATGCAAACATCAACCTCTATAATGGTTGCTTAAAAATGTTGGTATTCTCCTTTGGTGATTCTGCTTATTAACATCAGGTGTCTTCAATAATGATCAATCATCACATTGTTATTCACCTAATTATCTCATTAACTTCAACACTGCTTCAGTGCAGAGGTGTCAAATCCAGGTGCCATGAGTAAAAGTCCTCCCCAGTATTTTGTTCCAATCACCTGGATTTGCTAATTAGCAGTTTTTCAGCTAGGAAGCCAGAGATTGGACCAAATCCTTCCTTTTAAGTCTCAAGTAAGTCTCAAGTAAAATCCCAAGCCCCTAAAGAGTTAAAGTTAATGAGATAACTAAATGATGATTGTGTTAGTGATGAACACCTGCTGTTAACAAGCAGCATCATTGAAGAAAAGAGAAACACAAGAACTACAACTGACTTGAATCAACTGAACAAAACATTTCATCTCTTAAAATCTGATTAAACATCTCCACAAACAGCATCACCAGCTTCACTCATTACTAACCAGACTGACTTTATTTCATGTCTGCAGAATCTCTTATTGAGAATTAACAGAGGTTTAGATGTAGATGTTAGATTGGTCAAGAAAAGAAGAGCAAGAAAAAAAAACACAATGCCACCATCGTTGTGGTCAAGGTTTGTTTTAGTTTGTCTCTTGACTCTTGGAGTAAATTAAAGTAATTTCAATGCTGTTTTGCAGCAAACATTTGTGCATTGCTGAATTGAAATCTTGCAGCAGTAGATAAGCTCACATACTCCTAACTCGTTTGGCTATGCATTATGAAGTGGTCTCTTTCTTTGATTTGTTGAATGAAATGTATTTTAGAACTGCAATAAAAAAAAATCCTATTAAACAAATGTCACTGTAACGCTTCAATATTGGAAGAAAAAATGCATCAGCTCAGGCTTTAAGACATAAACTCCTTTCATATGCTCCTCAACAGTGGTGACAATAATTCTTCATACAGCAGTGCATGATGGGAGTTTTTACTATGCTGTTTTTCAGCATGAAGTGTTTTGTTGATTGTCACCATTGTTGAGATTCATATGCAGGTTCTTGATGTCTGTGTGTGTCTAAGTAGTACAGATGTGTGGTATTTTTGTATGCACTATTCAGGTTTTAAATTAATTCACTGTAACTGTTAGAACCTCACTATACTGTCATGCTATAGTCTTGTAGATTTGATGGTGCAAAACCTAAACTTACAAAAATAGAAAGTTATCTTGGATGTGTTCAGGTAGGCTCATGATGATCACCTCACCACATAAAAAAAGCTATTAGCTGCTGTATATACAGTTTAGATCTCACTGCTTTACAACAACATATGCATTGCAACTGAAAAAGATCTAACCTAGGAGTGAAGGGTCAAGAAACCAACTAAAGCAAATACTGATCTCCACAATGGTGACATCATTTTAACCACTAAAACATCAACATCTGATCCTCTGTAATAACAGCAGGTATTCATCACTAACACAATCATTATTCAGTTATCTCATTAACTTTAACTCTTTAGGGGCTTGGGATTTTACTTGAGACTTGCTTGAGACTCAAAAGAAATGATTTGGTCCAATCTCTGACTTCCTGGATGAAAAACTGCTAATTAGCAAATCCAGGTGGTTGGAACAAAATACTGGGGAGGACTTTTACTCATGGCACCTGGATTTGACACCTCTGCTTCAGTGTCAATATGTGTCCACACTCAGAGTGTTCAATTAACACTATGGATTTTGCTGTGCAGCAGATTTTTTGGCAACGTGGCAATCAAGAAGAAAAAAAAAGATTCAATAGATATTTTTTAAAACTACTGTAGCATTTATACTCAAATGGAGACATGAAGAATCAGCACATGAATCTAAACAATGGAGACAATTAGAAAGCTTCATGCTGCAATGAATGCTGGGTATCAACACAAAACCTCATCATTGTTGAGATATCATCATTGTTCATACGTGATTCTTGATGTGTGTATCTAAACAAAGTTGTTGTTTTTTTAAATGAGTGGTGTTTTCATAACTGGATGCTCTTTTTTTAATTTTTAATCTAGACGTCTGACAGAAATAAATTCAGTGTGGTAATAAGTGAAGCTGGTAATGCTGTTTTAGGAGTTTAATCAGATCTTGAGAGATTTAATGTCTTCTTTTATTTCAGTTGATTTCATCTAAGGCTGTGGCTGAGGTCAGTTGTTTTTGTGTTTTTCTTCAGCAATTTTGTTTGTTAACAGCTGGTGTTCATCACTAATGCTCAATCAGAACATGATCAATCATATAATTATCTCATTAACTCAAACACTCTGTAGTGTTGACACATTATAAGTGTTCATTTAAAACTGAGGATTTTGCTGTGGGTTTTAAAGGGTTAAAGATGCACGATGAAAAAAAAAAACAGCATGAAATGTAATTTAACAGTAATAAACTGTAATTCATTTACGGCAACACACTGTAGAAAAACAGTAACATGCTGGCAACCAGAGCTGCCAGTAGATTACTGTTAATTCAAGAAAAAACAGTAATATACTGTAAAACACAACAGTCAGATTTACTAAGCAAATCAAGTTATTTTCTCTAAAATATTAGTGAATGTTCATAGAAAAACAATTATGCAAAGTCATTAACTGGTAAGGAGAGTAAATATTTAATTGTGCCTAACTGGTGTGTTTTTGTACAAGAGAGATCTGTTAGTTTAATTTAGTTTTGTGGGTGACCATTGTGCTGGAGAGTAGAGCTTGTGCTTCAGGCAATGATGAGCCACAAGCACTGATGTTTTGCTGCTTTATTTAAAGACAGTAATTGTGGAATTGCTGATATAGTGATATCTCTTTACTAAGCACTTTATTACACAAATTTGTACTTTTGTTAGTTAATGACAATCTATAAAGATTGAGTAAAAGTCGGTTGCTTCCTTATTACACTTTAAGTGTTTGTGGGTTTATATTAAGAAATATTCCTTCTTAGTGGACTCAAATTCAAAAAGTTCACTGTACTAACACCATATAAACAATCGTTTTTTTTTTTTTTTTTTTAAACTGAATTGGTTTGAAGCAATTGGTTTCCAAAATAAAATGAGTTACCACATGGTATAATAACGGTAACATACTGTAAAAATGAAGAGCTGTAAATTAACGGTAGAGAGCTATAAAATAACAGTATAATGCTGGCAACCACAGCTGCCAGTAGATTACTGTTATTTTACAGTGCGATTTTTTAGAGTGTACTAATCAAAGCACCGGCTTCATTGACTAAACGCGCCTCACAATATCGTTCGATATATTGCACAGCCCTAGGTTATAAATCAGGGTATCTTCCGTCCATTCCATATCCATTTTCAAACAAAAAAACGGAAAAGGAAAAAACGGATCATTTTTTAATTTATCATTTTTTGCCTAATTCAGATATATACTTAAAACTATGTTTTTCTATTTTGCAAAAAATGTTTTTTGTCTAAATAAAAGATTTTAGAATATTGGCCTAAAATTTCGATTGTTCGTTTTTTGGTTCAGGGGTAGAACGGATAAACGACTTCAAAATTGGTTTTCCACAGGTGGGCAGTCACGAGACGCCCCTTTACGCCGATTGGTCAATCAAACCTGGACCGGTGACGTCATCCATTGTTCGTTCAACAAAATAAAAGACCAGTATTTATTTATTTTCATTCTTTTGTAGTCTTTAAAACAACAAACATTCAAGTGCAATAACATAAATTACATCAAAATATAATATAATATAACAAAATATTATAATAATAAAATTGGAAAAGCATTTTCCAATTTCTTTGCGCTGTCTGCAGTACCCAGACAGCGCAAAGAAGAACAGATCAATGTTCAGTCAAGTGTAAATGCACAGCAGGCAGAACTTTTCTTTTAGACATTATGCTCAGTTTTGGACAAGCAATGATAAGTGCAAATAACGCAAATCGACTGAAGGTACCGAGGGTGGAGAATTTAATTTGTACTGTATAACATAGCAGGAACATTTAATTTCGCCAGGATTTAAGTTATTATAAGTGTTCACAGCCTTGATGCTTAAGTAAAATGTTGATATCAGCTAGATAAAAAATAACGCGCTTGCAAAGTCGGCATTTCACGGTGTTCGGCCATCCACCGATTAAATTAATTGTCCTTTCGTTTTTTATAGAAATGTTACAAAGAAATATTTTTTTATAGAAATAATATCAATGTAATTTAGCGGGACAACAGCTAATCGTCCGCTTCATATACAGAAAAGCAGCAGCGCAAGGCGAGTAATCCAGCGAGACGATTGACATGATTAGATAGATAGATAGATAGATAGATAGATAGATAGATAGATAGATAGATAGATAGATAGATAGATTTTATTTTGAGTTAAGAAATGATTATATTCATTGTTATAAAAATTTATACAATATTAAATTATTATATTAACAATAGCTGTATGTGCGAATGTTGTCTATGCGCGATGTAGACAGCATTCAAAAGTTTAT
>NW_027394695.1:0-14339 GCF_049309525.1 Garra rufa | reverse complement strand
GGACTTACAGTGGCAATCACTAGGGCCTTTATCAACAGCTGAAAGTCTGAAAGAGTATTTCTAGGTTAGATGTATAGTGAATGGTGAATTTTTAAGGAGGCAAAATAGTTTTTTAGTTTCAAAAGTGACAAAGGTTTAGTCATTTTTACACTTATGTAAAATATATTGTGGTACCTAACTGGACTGACTTCTTAACAATCTCAGGTACTTAAATTTTTGAGAAAAGGTAAATTACAATTGTTTTGTCAAAGTCTTATTTCTGTTCTGAAGTTCACCAGTTAAAATTGTAGCCATGAGGACTTTCTGTGTGAAGCTTGTTTGTTCCCCTTGCTTCTGTGTGGGTTTCCTCACATTTCAAAGACATGAATTGGAGATTTTCTGTTTTAATCTGTGTGTGAACCCTATGGCCCAATTTTCTGGCTTAGGCTCCAGGATCCCTGCGGAGAATAAGTGGTTTTGGAGAATGGACGGATGTTAAAGTCAAACCAAAGTACATGTGTATCCTGTATACACTGGCTTGTTTCCAGTGTATATACTGTCTTAGTTTGCAGTGTAACTGCTTAACATCACGTTGCAGGGTATTTATTTAAAACTCCCCTCCCATAAATGTTGTGTCTGAAAGAGAAACTCCTATAAATGCATATGCAAGCAAGGTCAGCTGCGTTTCTTTAGAAAATCCTAACAGTAGGTTTTTTTTAATGCCAGTAGAGTATTTGTCACGAATGAGAGAAGGAGGAGATCTGGGTCCAAAAGCAGGTGAGTATTTTTAATTTAAACAAAACACAAAAGAACACAAACAAATCAAAACCAAAAGGCCAACACGGCACAACTAGACATAAACTGAAATATAAAATAAACAATATCAGGAACCAAAATCAAGGTCAAGAACTCGGAACACAAAATACACACAAGACGGAAGACAGTACAGGAGACAATGCAACCAGACAGAGTGTAGGGAGAGTGGAGACTATAAAGACTGTGCTAATGGGGAACAGCTGTGGTGCTAATGAGTGTGACAGGTGTGTGTGATAAGACAGGTGTACCCAATTAGCGGAGTGGGGTGCGGGAGGATGGGAGACAGTGACCTCTGGTGGGGAAGGGAGACACCACAGCTCAGACACGTGACAGGACCCCTCCTCTACGGAACGGCTCCCAGACGTTCCACAAGGCCGAACAAAAGTCTGGAGGGAGGAGGAACGGGGGACTGGTGAACCAGGGGGAGGGATGGCGGGCCAGGCCCGTGCAGCGGAGGAACGCGAGTTGGCTTCGCCGCCAGAGGAACGTGAGCTGGCATAGCTGCCAGAGGAACGTCAGTCGCCAGAGGAACGTGAGCTGGCATAGCTGCCAGAGGAACGTCAGTCGCCAGAGGAACGTGAGCTGGCATAGCTGCCAGAGGAACGTCAGCGGGCACCGCTGCCAGAGGAACGCGAGCCGGCATAGCCGCCAGAGGAACGTGAGCTGGCATAGCCGCCAGAGGAACGCCAGCAGTCACCGCCGCATCCGGCACAGAGAAAGCGGTCACCGCCGCGTCCGGAACAGAGAGAGCGGTCACCGCCGCGTCCGGAACAGAGAGAGCGGTCACCGCCGCGTCCGGAACAGAGAGAGCGGTCACCGCCGCGTCCGGAACAGAGAGAGCGGTCACCGCCGCGTCCGGAACAGAGAGCGCGGTCACCGCCGCGTCCGGAACAGAGAGCGCGGTCACCGCCGCGTCCGGAACAGAGAGAGCGGTCACCGCCGCGTCCGGAACAGAGAGAGCGGTCACCGCCGCGTCCGGAACAGAGAGAGCGGTCACCGCCGCGTCCGGAACAGAGAGCGCGGTCACCGCCGCGTCCGGAACAGAGAGCGCGGTCACCGCCGCGTCCGGAACAGAGAGAGCGGTCACCGCCGCGTCCGGAACAGAGAGAGCGGTCACCGCCGCGTCCGGAACAGAGAGCGCGGTCACCGCCGCGTCCGGAACAGAGAGCGCGGTCACCGCCGCGTCCGGAACAGAGAGAGCGGTCACCGCCGCGTCCGGAACAGAGAGCGCGGTCACCGCCGCGTCCGGAACAGTGAGAGCGGTCGCCCTCCCTCGAAAAAACGCCTCTGCCCTCGCCATAAAGTAGGGGCGCGTCCGCGCCGCCTCAGCACTAAGGGCGTCCATCGCCGCCAAACAGGCGTAGATGGTCTCGAAGCGAGCGGCTGACGCCGCCTTGAAAGACCTCTCACCCGCTGGACCCACTGTAGCTGGTTGCATTCTGTCACGAATGAGAGAAGGAGGAGATCTGGGTCCAAAAGCAGGTGAGTATTTTTAATTTAAACAAAACACAAAAGAACACAAACAAATCAAAACCAAAAGGCCAACACGGCACAACTAGACATAAACTGAAATATAAAATAAACAATATCAGGAACCAAAATCAAGGTCAAGAACTCGGAACACAAAATACACACAAGACGGAAGACAGTACAGGAGACAATGCAACCAGACAGAGTGTAGGGAGAGTGGAGACTATAAAGACTGTGCTAATGGGGAACAGCTGTGGTGCTAATGAGTGTGACAGGTGTGTGTGATAAGACAGGTGTACCCAATTAGTGGAGTGGGGTGCGGGAGGATGGGAGACAGTGACCTCTGGTGGGGAAGGGAGACACCACAGCCCAGACACGTGACAGTATTTGCACTGGTACTAGCAATTGCTATAGCTAGTCTTTATTGAAAGTGATATAAAGCCATATTTCGATAGAGTAGTGGTCAGCAATGGTGGGGAAAGTTACTTTTAAAGGGATAGGTCACCCAGTAATAAAAATTCTGTTATTAATTACTCACCCTCATGTCGCTACAAACACATAAGACAGTTCAAATATTTTGTTTGAGATATGCAAAAACACTAAAAAGGCCAGTATAAAAGTAACAAAAAAACAAACAAAAAAAGAAACATATTTATGATACAAAGAAAAATATGTAGAACAATATAGCTGCAAGCAGCAATTACGGGGCCAAGCATTCAAAGGGAAAATGAGGAGCGAAGGATGACAGGAACAGCAGACCAACTGCAACAATAAGTAAAAAGAAGCCATTTTAGAATGATTTTAGTCAAAACGACAGAAAAATAATGTAGAACGCGTACTGATATGATTTAATGGCTTATACGTTTGACCAACAGGTGGCGCTGTTCAAATTGATGTGGTGTGTTGTGTGAGGTGACAAAGGCACACTCAAAGTTTGGTGTCATTATGTCAAAGCTTTGCAGAGATAAAGCCTCAGAATCATTTTGGCATCAAGCCTAAAATTTGTAGAGGCGCTGTACGAAAACGGTTTCATCTATCAATATGAAATCCATAACTTTTTGTCAGCACAGTCTGAAGATGATCTGACTCGATTTTGGTGAAAATCAGACAAACGGTCTAGGATGAGTTCGAAAAAGTAGGTTTTCAACATAAATCAAAATGGCGGACAGGAAGTTTGACCAACTCTGGCATAATTGGTATCTATGTTGTCGGCATGACCCAAGGAATATTTTGAGACTAATCTCATTACAATAGGCTAATGCTATCTACAGTTATTAGCATTTTTGGACATTTTATAATTGATATGAATGGTTTATTACTCTTGACCAATAGGTGGCGCTGTTACCAAATTAATGTGGTGTAATAGTTTGAGGTGGCAATGCCCCATACAACATTCGTTGATTCGTTTAAATGAAAACGGTTTCGAATATCGACATGAAATCCTTAACTTTTTGTCAGCATGGTCTGAAGATGATCCGAGTCAAATTTGGTGAAAATCCGACTAACGGTCTAGGAGGAGTTCGAAAAAGTAGGTTTTCTACATTAATCAAAATGGCGAAAAGGAAAGTTAGGCCAATTTTGGCATTATTGGTATCAATGTTCTCGGCCCGACCCAAGGAATATTTTGTGATCAATTTCATTACAATAAACCATTTTTCACATAAGTTATTAGCATTTTTCTTAATTTCCTTATAACTTTTGACCACAAGGTGGCGCTGCCACCAAACTTTTTGAGTACTGTCAGGGCATGGTGACGAAGGTAATAGGTGCCCTAATTACAATGAAACAGTGCACTATTGCAGACATATATACTGAGGTTTTAATTACATTATGGTAGCTATAGTCAGTGGTGAATTAAAGTGGGACGGTCTAAAGCATGAAACTCCAGGGCTGAAAATGAGTCCCACTCCAGCCCTATGTTTGAAGTTCTTAAAGGTTTGGAATGACTTGAGAGTGAGTAATTCATGACAGAATTTTCATTTTTTGGGTGAACTATCTGTTTAAAATTAATGCATTACAGAATTACATTACTCCACAAAAAAGTAACTACAGGTGCTGGTCATATTAGAATATCTTCAAAAAGTTGATGTATTTCACTAATTCCATTCAAGAAGTGAAACCTGTATAATGTATACATTCATTCCACACAGACTGATATATTTCAAGTCTAATGAAAACCCCAATTCAGTATCTCAGAAAATTAAAATATTGTGAAAAGGTTCAGTATTGAAGACACCTGGTGCCACACCCTAATCAGCCAATTAACCAATTAACTCAAAACACCTGCAAAGGCCTTTAAATGGTCTCTGATGTGGTAGGAAAAAAGTGTACAAGCAATAGGGATAACCGCACCCTGGAGAGAATTGTGAAACAAAACCCATTCAAAAATGTGGAGGAGATTCACAAAGAGTGGACTGAAGCTGGAGTCAGTGCTTCAAGAACCACTACGCACAGACGTATGCAAGACATGGGTTTCAGCTGTCGCAATCCTTTTGTCAAGCCACTCTTGAACAATAGGCAGCGTCAGAAACGTCTCGCCTGGGCTTAAGACAGAAAGGCCTGGACTGCTGCTGAGTGGTCCAAAGTTATGTTCTCTGATGAAAGTAAATTTTGCATTTCCTTTGGAAATCAAGGTCCCAGAGTCTGGAGGAAGAGAGGAGAGGCACAGAATCCACGTTGCTTGAGGTCCAGTGTAAAATTTCCAGAGTCAGTGATGGTTTGGGGTGCCATGTCATCTGCTGGTGTTGGTCCACTGTGTTTTCTGAGGTCCAAGGTCAACGCAGCTGTATACCAGGATGTTTTAGAGCACTTCATGCTTCCTGCTGCTGATCAACTTTATGGAGATGCAGATTTCATTTTCCAACAGGACTTGGCACCTGCACACAGTGCCAAAGCTACCAGTACCTGGTTTAAGGACCATGGTATCCCTGTTCTTAATTGGCCAGCAAACTCGCCTGACCTTAACCCCATAGAAAATCAATGGGGTAGTGTGAAGAGGAAGATGCGATATGCCAGACCCAACAATGCAGAAGAGTTGAAGACCACTATCAGAGCTGGGCTCTCATAACACCTGAGCAGTGCCACAGACTGATCGACTCCATGCCACACCGCATTGCTGCAGTGATTCAGGCAAAAGGAGCCCCAACTAAGTATTGAGTGCTGTACATGCTCATACTTTTCAGTTGGCCAGCACCTGTAAATTCATTGTTTAGTTGCTCTTTATGGAATGGAATGCATTATGTTACTTTTGAATTACTTTGGTTACCTGGACTGGAATTACTGAGAAAACCCCAAAGTTATATTCTTAGATAGTGTAAAGGCCCTTTCACACTAAAAGAGAAACTAATGCCTCAAGGTAAGGGAAGTGCATGTGTCTCTGCACCTCACTCCCAATTTCTCTCAACACAGGGACAGGAGACGTGTCAGTGAATACAAAGGGAAAACAACACGTATTTGAAAAAGTAATCTCAAAAATATTTTGTTGTAAATTTAAAAGCAATGCATTACTAGTTACTTGAAAAGTAATCTGATTACATAACATGTATTACTTGTAATGCATTACTCCCGACACTGGTGGTGAGGCGGGCAGAGATCAAAGCTGGGCAATCAGAGCACATCAGTACATGGACTGAGATGAGATCACGAGCAGGCATTGGTCATTACAGAAATTCAAGGGCAATCTCACTCTCAGTCAATGACAGACATGCATTTATAGAGCCTAGGGCGGAACGGTGAGCAGTGTTTCTCCAGCAAACTGGGCAGGGAGATTGCATAAACCAAGCCAAGCAATGACTATTGACTAAACTAATAGACTGAGAAAAGATGTAAAGAATATCACAGACATGCTGAAGGTACAGTCACATTAGTGAAATTTTAGTAGTGATAGTGGCTAAATTTAGTGATTAAAAAAAGCGGATGATTGTCTTTTCTCAATAGTGCAAGATGCACTGCTCACACAGAAGTTACTCTCAAATCAAGCAGTTTTTGTTGTAACTTAATGAAAATGAGTGAAGGCAATTTTTTTTGATCAATTAAAACATTTCAGGATTTTTCTCCATGTGCTCTCTTAAAAAATTAAGGTGCTTCATGATGCCATAGAAGAACCTTTTTGTCTAAATGATTCCATAAAGAACCTTAAACATCTGAAGAACCTTTGTGTTTCACAAAAGGTTCTTTGTGGTGAAAGAAGGTTCTTCAGATTATAAAAAGGTAAGAAATAGATGGTTCTTTAAAGAACCTTTGACTGAATGGTTCTTCATGGAACCAAAAATGATTCTTCTATGGCATCGCTGTGAAGAACCTTTTAAAGTACCTTTATTTTTGAGAGTGTAGTGCACTTCTATGGTGCCCCAAGTTTAAACTTCCAAAATGCAGTTTAAATGCAGCTTCAAACAATCCCAAATGCGTTTGCAAATGATCCCAGCCAAGAAAGAATGATCTTATCTCGCAAAACTATCTTTTTTTTTAAATTACAATTTATATACTTTTTAACATCAAACGTTAGTCTTGTCTTGCTCTGCCTGAACTCATTTTTTTCCGGTTCAAGACAGTTAGGGTATGTCAAAAAAATATTTTTTTTCTCCCTCAACTTTGAAAATCATTTCAAAATCATCCTACATTACTGCAGAAGTACAGAGTGAACAAGCAAAGATCAAACATCCTTTACAAAAAAGGTAAAACAGCGATGAAGGACGGTTTTGAAGTTGAGGGAGAAAATGAAATAGGAGATTTTCGACATACCCTAACTGTCTTGAACTGGAAACACAGTTCAGGCAGAGCAAGACAAGTGTTAGAGGTTAAAAAATATATAAATTGTAATAAAAAACAAAAGATTGTTTCGCTAGATAAGACCCTTCTTCCTTGGCTAGGACTGTTCACAATTGCATTTAGGATTGGTTGAAGCCGCATTTAAACTGCATTTTTGAAGTTCAAACTCAGGGCATCATCGAAGTCCACTATATGAGGTTTTCTCATAAGACATAAAATCTTCACAAATGAAGAAAGAAAGAGATGAACATCTTGGATGACAAGGGGTGAGTAAATTAACTGTAAAATTTTTGTTCTGGAAGTGAACCTCTCCTTTAATCTGACCATATTGCAAAGTGTTAGACAATATATTGTTTAAAAAATATAAAAATTATTCTTTTTTATAATACTGTAAAGTATTTCCAAAGTCACTGTGTGCTTATATTCAGATGCCAAACTACACTGTTTCCTGGACCCTTAAGTGGTTTATTCCGGTAACATTACACCGTTTACTTGTTTTACTATTTATTAGCAAAGTAGGATGAAGCACTCTTTGGGCTGGAAAAAATTACATACACACACTTGAGGGTCCTCCATCTATTGTGACATATCATGCAATGGAGGCGAAGTCTTACTAAATAAGGCACTGTGTTATTACCTGTTTTAGTGTTTTGAAATATGGTGTACTCAAATATAACTGGGCTCAAACATCAAGACACACAACTTCTTTATATACAGAAGATACGTAATAGCTTTACCCGTTGTTCCAACTTGAAAATGCCACCATTTCAGTTTGGATTTTGCCTGTCTACACGCTTAAAAATAAAGTTGCTTCACGATGCCATAGAAGAACCTTTTTTGTTTAAATGGTTCCATAAAGAACCTTTAACATTATAACATAAGAAACATAAAAAGTTAAGAAAGAGATGGTTCTATAAAAACCTTTCACCAAATGGTTCTTTGTAGAACCAAAAATGGTTCTTCTATGGCATCGCTGTGAAGATCCTTTAAAGCACCTTTATTTTTAAGAGTGCATGTTGGACAAACGATCACCACTTTTATTGCCTTTTTGTTGTTCATTTTGAATTATTTAGTATGTTAGACCTGCTTTACCCATGATAAGATCAATTATTATAATGTAACTTTAGAATTTCTTGGAAATGATTCAGAATGAACTCTCCCGTAACTTATTACACAGTTGAGTGATTTTGTATTTGCATTATATTCAAGTGTAGTTATTTTGCAGAAGTTTTTGATCTTAAAACTGGCATTGTAATACTGATAATATTGTTTGGCTTTTAATAAATTGCTAGTGGTGTTCATCAGTTAAAAGTTACTTTGGATAAAGGCCTGACTAAATGTGAATATTATGCAAATGAAACAATTTTAATATCTCAACAGTGTGTGAAGTTATGGGAGAGCTCATTCTGAATAGTTCACATCACTCACATTAAGCTAATATCGTACCTTCAATATCTGCCAAAATGTAGTTAAACTCAATATTCAGGGAAAATCGCTCTAAAATTTTAGATGAAATATGGACAAACCCAGCGACTGTTCTGACCCAGCAGTTGGCTACCGTAACTGTTTAAAAATTACTTTATGGCTGGCTTAAAATGAAGCCAATATAGGTTGTAAATCAAAATCAGACACATAATTACTAGAGGCATCAGCAGTAATCAAAAGGTGAACATTTATTAATAAGCAATTTAACAAATTATTTATTCAACTTATTAATAAATGCTAAATTGCAACCTATTTTGGCTTCATTTTAAGCATGAAATATTGTTTAGCAATACTTGAGTTTAATAAAACTACCCAGCAGGTTGGGATAATGTTTAACCTAACCTTCTGGGTAGTTTTATTAAACTCAAAACAAACCATTCGCTGGGTTTGTCCATATTTTTAACGCAGCATTTGTGCAATAGTGTTGGACTATTCAAATTTTTATTAAACTGTAATGATTAATTCAGAGTATTCGTCATTGCTCTGCTGTATGCAAAGTTAATGCAGCTATTGGAAGGCATTTAGCAATGGACAATGAATCAAGGTAACCTTTATTGCACCACCAAGGTCACGTCTAACTACTGCAACAAGATCTCTCTTATCTCAGTGATAAGAGTAGCCTTGATCCTTTCCCTTCTACATCACTACATTATCTGTAGGAGCTACTCCTGCAATCAACATATGCTATTCTTTGTTTCCTCACAACTACCCACTAGTTGTCACTAGTTAGTATTAAACTATTAAATTAGGTCATATTTTTGTGGCAACACTTTATAATAAGGTATCATTTGTCAACATTAGTTAATGTATTAACCAACATGAACAAACAATGAACAATACATTCATTAGAATATTTATTCGTCTTTGTTAACATGAGTTTATTTTTATTATGTTAATAACAATTTTAGATTTCAATAATGCTAAGGTTTTAGCATGCTGCCTTGCACGCAGCGCGATTTTATTCACGCTGGAAACCATGGACCAAATTTTCACCTCAGATAGGGAACCAATCACAGAAGGGGGAGGGAGCAGCAAGACAATGATGCCTTCTATGCGACTCACCAAAGCAGTTTGTTAATAACTATGGATCCAGGATGGCAGCAGACACGAAGTTATCTTTCGATGCAGCCTTCGATAGTGTTCTTACTAGTTTAGAACGCAAGTTTATTTTGAAAAAAGAGCAACTTTTGGCGTTCGCTCTACATACGTCATCTGGTTTAATTTGAAACGATTGGCTATGAGCTACGCACAGGCGCATTTGATAGACATTCGTATCGCCCAATAAACGTTCCTAGCATTCGTAAACCACGCCTCAAATACGAGAAAATGAACATGTGGTTCCCATATGGAAGCAGATTAGTCTCATTAATAATTCACGCACAATACACGATACACACATGCGTGTCCCAATTCACGTGCACGAAAAAAATATATATATTCACAAAAAAAATTCACGTGCAAAAAATAAGAATATAAATTCATAAAATACGTTTCACAAGTTGCAAAACACAATTCACAGATTTACAACTGTGTACAACAATTTTGAATGTTTTAAAATCACGAGTGTATCACGGACTGTGAGTGTGTGAATAGCTTTTTTACGTGTGTATTTTTTAGACTTGCGTGTGTGTTTTTGAGACTCTCCTGGCAGCGAACTCCTCCCATGCGGGTCACTCGTTCACTTTAGCCAATCAGATTTGAGCCTGTCGATCGACCAATCATAACCCGCTGTGGGCGTGCCTATCTTACGTTACGTCATCAGCGCGAATTCCAGATTCAGAATCCAGAATTCAGATACGATTCAGCTGTTGATCGTCTCATTTGTAACTAGCCTAGTAAAGGTGTATTGTTTTATTTTGATTGCTTAAAAACTAAAGGTAAAATCGGTCGTTTGGACACACTCGTTAACGTGACCAGTTTAAGCCAGCGGCTGCTATGAAAACAGATAGTGTTGCCAAAGATGCTGTCTTGTGTTAGCCACAATGTCCTGTTTATTGGCCAAAATGAAGAAAGAATTCTGTTCATTGTCATGTTTTTGTTTAACAACGCTGGGTGTCCTCTGCCCAGTCTAGCTCCCACTTAGCACTGACCCTGCCTTTATTATTATAGCTTTATGTAATGATGAATATACCTCACGAGAACTCAGTGTATGAATAACGGTGTGTTTGTACTAACCATTTGTGCAACTGGATGCAGTGTTTAATTAAAACACACTAATCATTTTCCTTGCATTTTTCAGGATTTAACACTTTGGAACAACATCTGGATGACAGTTACAGACCTCTTCGTTCACATTAATCTTTATGTCTTTTTATGTACTTCACCTTTATGCATTATTTTTTTAATGTAATCAACATTCATGTACTTTTTAAAATATTATATTATTGTGATACATAATTTTATGTTGAGCAGTGATGTAAAAATCTTTGAGATTACAATACACAAGATGATGTTGGTTAGCAGCAATTGTATTTGCTTTAGTATTAACAGTTCTGGAATTTGCTGGTCAGTCAGACAGACTGATCATATAAAGGAATGCATCAAAGATTATTCAGTAAACTTCATTCAAGTTCCGACTTGTTTTGAATGTTTTAATTCTGACATACAACCAGAACATTTAACAATGCATAACAAAGCTTTATGCCTTAACAAATACAAAGTCATAGGGTACCATTCTAAAAGAAATGTAGTAATAATGCATGAGTTAAATCAGTTGAAACTGTTAAAATGGATGGGTTGCAGCATGACTGTTTTGAAAGAGTTACAGTTCCAAATGAAACTTCTAGATTCACATCACCTCATAATTTGTGGCAGAGGTTGAAATAGGAGCAGCTACTTGTACATCATAAGCATCACAATTCTGAAATAAATAATATCTGCAGGCTGCAGCGTAAACAAACTTAAATGAAATGTACATGGTTTACAATGTGTGTTATTAAATCGTCATCAGCTGAATGCGTGCCATCGTAGGATTTGAGACACAAGACAAGTTTGGCTCTGACAGCTCTTTCCTGTTTTCAATCAAAAAAACAAAACCACAAGAGACTGCTTGAAAAATATCCAAATAGATAATTTTCATTTTCTATTTATTTACATGTCCCCTCTGTAAAAAACGTATTTTATGCTTTACATTAAGTTTATAATTTTAATATCTTTATGCGGTATGGTATCCACGTGAATGATTCTTTATTAAATAAACATAACAATCAATAAATATTAAAACATAATACACTCTGAGCAGCAGCTGGCTTACACTGGTCACGTTAACGAGTGTGTCTAAACGACCGATTTTTAAGTAAGCATGCAGTATAAAACAAAATGAGACGATCAACTATGGAAGCAGATTAGTCTCATTAATAATTCACGCACAATACACGATACACACATGCGTGTCCCAATTCACGTGCACGAAAAAAATATATATATTCACAAAAAAAATTCACGTGCAAAAAATAAGAATATAAATTCATAAAATACGTTTCACAAGTTGCAAAACACAATTCACAGATTTACAACTGTGTACAACAATTTTGAATGTTTTAAAATCACGAGTGTATCACGGACTGTGAGTGTGTGAATAGCTTTTTTACGTGTGTATTTTTTAGACTTGCGTGTGTGTTTTTGAGACTCTCCTGGCAGCGAACTCCTCCCATGCGGGTCACTCGTACACTTTAGCCAATCAGATTTGAGCCTGTCGATCGACCAATCATAACCCGCTGTGGGCGTGCCTATCTTACGTTACGTCATCAGCGCGAGTCCGGTTCCAGAATTCAGATACGATTCAGCTGTTGATCGTCTCATTTGTAACTAGCCTAGTAAAGGTGTATTGTTTTATTTTGATTGCTTAAAAACTAAAGGTAAAATCGGTCGTTTAGACACACTCGTTAACGTGACCAGTTTAAGCCAGCGGCTGCTATGAAAACAGATAGTGTTGCCAAAGATGCTGTCTTGTGTTAGCCACAATGTCCTGTTTATTGGCCAAAATGAAGAAAGAATTCTGTTCATTGCCATGTTTTTGTTTAACAACGCTGGGTGTCCTCTGCCCAGTCTAGCTCCCACTTAGCACTGACCCTGCCTTTATTATTATAGCTTTATGTAATGATGAATATACCTCACGAGAACTCAGTGTATGAATAACGGTGTGTTTGTACTAACCATTTGTGCAACTGGATGCAGTGTTTAATTAAAACACACTAATCATTTTCCTTGCATTTTTCAGGATTTAACACTTTGGAACAACATCTGGATGACAGTTACAGACCTCTTCGTTCACATTAATCTTTATGTCTTTTTATGTACTTCACCTTTATGCATTATTTTTTTAATGTAATCAACATTCATGTACTTTTTAAAATATTATATTATTGTGATACATAATTTTATGTTGAGCAGTGATGTAAAAATCTTTGAGATTACAATACACAAGATGATGTTGGTTAGCAGCAATTGTATTTGCTTTAGTATTAACAGTTCTGGAATTTGCTGGTCAGTCAGACAGACTGATCATATAAAGGAATGCATCAAAGATTATTCAGTAAACTTCATTCAAGTTCCGACTTGTTTTGAATGTTTTAATTCTGACATACAACCAGAACATTTAACAATGCATAACAAAGCTTTATGCCTTAACAAATACAAAGTCATAGGGTACCATTCTAAAAGAAATGTAGTAATAATGCATGAGTTAAATCAGTTGAAACTGTTAAAATGGATGGGTTGCAGCATGACTGTTTTGAAAGAGTTACAGTTCCAAATGAAACTTCTAGATTCACATCACCTCATAATTTGTGGCAGAGGTTGAAATAGGAGCAGCTACTTGTACATCATAAGCATCACAATTCTGAAATAAATAATATCTGCAGGCTGCAGCGTAAACAAACTTAAATGAAATGTACATGGTTTACAATGTGTGTTATTAAATCGTCATCAGCTGAATGCGTGCCATCGTAGGATTTGAGACACAAGACAAGTTTGGCTCTGACAGCTCTTTCCTGTTTTCAATCAAAAAAACAAAACCACAAGAGACTGCTTGAAAAATATCCAAATAGATAATTTTCATTTTCTATTTATTTACATGTCCCATCTGTAAAAAACGTATTTTATGCTTTACATTAAGTTTATAATTTTAATATCTTTATGCGGTATGGTATCCACGTGAATGATTCTTTATTAAATAAACATAACAATCAATAAATATTAAAACATAATACACTCTGAGCAGCAGCTGGCTTACACTGGTCACGTTAACGAGTGTGTCTAAACGACCGATTTTTAAGTAAGCATGCAGTATAAAACAAAATGAGACGATCAACAGCTGAATCGTATCTGAATTCTGGAACTGGACTCGCGCTGACGACGTAACGTAAGATAGGCACGCCCACAGTGGGTTATGATTGGTCGATCGACAGGCTCAAATCTGATTGGCTAAAGTGTACGAGTGACCCGCATGGGAGGAGTTCGCTGCCAGGAGAGTCTCAAAAACACACACGCAAGTCTAAAAAATACACACGTAAAAAAGCTATTCACACACTCACAGTCCGTGATACACTCGTGATTTTTAAACATTCAAAATTGTTGTACACAGTTGTAAATCTGTGAATTGTGTTTTGCAACTTGTGAAACGTATTGTATGAATTTATATTCTTATTTTTTGCACGTGAATTTTTTTTGTGAATATATATATTTTTTTCGTGCACGTGAATTGGGACACGCATGTGTGCATCGTGTATTGTGCGTGAATTATTAATGAGACTAATCTGCTTCCATATTCCCAGACCACGAATCATGATGTTGTCCAGGCTAAGCAAATGCTTAAATTAACA